>NW_007252229.1:306968-383796 GCF_000164805.1 Carlito syrichta | reverse complement strand
TATATATTGTTTTCTGATTAGGCAAAGATTTGACAAAAACATACTTTTAAATAAAAATTTCAAAATTAGTTTTATTCAAAAGATATACACTGATGGATGATGCATCTTTTCCATTAAGTTATAATTTAATTAACAACAAAAAAGTATTGACTATATTCAGAAAAATGAAGATGCCACCACTTACGGAAGAAATATTTATTTTGTGCTGTATAGGTAATATTAGCAATGTGTCTTGAGATTTATAAATAGTTGTTTCCTTTAAAAACAAAGACTTAAGGGAGACATGATGAGAGATGGGCTCATGGTCTAGATCAGATCCAATATCTTTAAATAAAGATTCATAACAACCTTGCTGGATCTGTTTTAGAACCAGTCCAGAAAAATTAGCTTGAACCTAGCAACCCCTTGGGTTCCCCTCTGTTTCTGAATTAATTCATCTCATTTTTATACCTCGACTAATTTCCTGATTACAGCCTCCTTCTTGACTTGGATTTAATGCTTAATGCTGGGCCCTTGGCCTTGAACCACTGATATCTGGCTTCTTTTTTATTTTTCTTTTTTTTTTGAGTTGGAGTTTCACTCTGTCACCCACTGGAGTGCAGTGGCCGCTCCCGGTCACCGCAGCCTCAACCTGCTGGGGTCCGGCGATCCTTCCACCTCAGCCTTCCAAGTACCTGGAACTACAGGCACGCGCTACCACGCCTGGCTCATTTTGATTTATTGTAGAGATATCTGGCTTCTTTCTTCCATACAATACTAACCTTTCATTCTGTTGCTTCTGACTGTTCCATTTTAACTCACCGAGTCTTGCACACTGAAACTAGTTCAGGGGACCAGATGTCACTGGATGTGCTAAGTAATAAAGACCCAGAAATATATAACCAAAGTTCTGGTCGAATGCTTGGGAATGAAAGACAGAGAGTTCTCAAAAGATCAGAAATGGGCTACTCCAGAGAGTTGCAAATCCTGTGATTCATCTTGTGAATGTAGATAATGTCCCAAATGGCATCCCTACATTGACCATTCTCATGAGCTCAGGAGTGATACCTGATATCTCAGAACTCCAGGGGAGACACGTGATAAACATTTCCCCTTAGATATCCTTCTAGCCTTTAAAATTCAAGATGTCTGAAACCTAATTCACAAGTCCCCACCTTCCATCTCAAGCCTTAGGCATGCCCTCCACCACCCTCCAAGTCTTTTTTACACTCCCTATTTGACCATCACCATTCTTCATATCAACCCACAGCCAACCACTGAGCCAACTAGCATTTCTCCCTCTCTACCATTCTGCATGAAGTTTAAGTGTGTGTAGGCTTCAGATAAAGTCATATAACAGCATGTAGCAACCATGGCAAGGGCATTGTTTTCTTCAGATTCTAATCAATCACCAAATCCTATTTAAATATTGCATACTCAGAGCATCGATGTTAAAAGGAACTTTAATGCTCACCTGAGTTACTCCCTTCCATACTAGCTGTCCTGTTTTGTCCTTTTCTGTGATTCACTCATAAGCCAATAATGTCTATTGCAATGAGCCTTCAGACTAGTCCCCACCCTGTAGTTTCTCCTTACTCTAAGCCATCTAAAATAAATATATCACCACTCTAAGAAATATTAATGATATCCCATGACCTACCAAGAACATATCATACTTGAAGTGTTTTAATGTTGTCAAATAACTTTCACACATTATTTCATTTTAATCCTCACCACAATCTTGGAAGCAGCTCAAGTTGTAAGCGGTTCTTTCACCCCTGCAGACATCAGAAAGAAAACTTGCTATATGAAGCCCATCCAGCTCCTTCAGCAGCTGAACTAATCTCTCTAGATAATAGGGAAAGGATGCTAGCTTTCTCCTTGATCCATTTTTTTGTGTCCTGGATATTAGGACTTTTTCCATTTTATCAGAAATGTATTTGTCAGAAAGTAGCACTGCAAGATAATACCCAAGTTGCAGTTATATCATTGTTTTACTACTTCCTATAATAAAAAAACTAATATTCACTAAAGATGCTCCCCACAAAGCCAAACTCCATCATAATTAATTACAAGCATTATGACATGCAGTTATAAACTAATTGATATGACAGTATTGCTGAAGAACAATAGATTGTTAAAATCTGATAAACTGAAAATTTCCCTGAGCTTTTTCTTTGTGATGACTGATCACTAATATAGATGAACTTGTGAAATTTGTAGCCAGAAATGTATGTTTTTTAAAAATTCAAAAATAAATAAAATATAAAAAATCCATAAAATATGCTATTTATGTCGGTGTGATTCTCACAAGATTTGGATTCACTGGATGACCTTAGAACTATTTCAGCACCAAACTCATGAAAACTTCCAGAAGGATTTCCTCTCTATTAATACTTTCCCATTTCTCTCCTGGATTTACTTAATATTGAAAAAGCAAAAAACAAGCCTCGCTACAATAATTCAGGTGACTACCGAGATCTAAGCTAGAAGTATTCTTTAAAAAATTCAATGGCCTCCTCAACCTTTTGCAGAACTAATTTCCAAGTGTCTGTGAATTTCATCTGAGGGGATTCCGACTGTTGATCATAGCAAGGCAAGTTCAGAGGACATGAATAACACACCGTGAATATAAAATAACAAAACTATGCCTCTGGAGTAGATTCAAAGTCTGTTCATTTAAGTTGGAAAGGAAAGGAGATGTGGTTTATTAAAAACCAATTGCTGATTTGCAGAAAATGGAAAATAACCACAAAAGCAAAATAATATTGCTCAAAAAAATCTCAATCCTTAGCAGCTTTTATTAATTTTTTTCTACATTTCTCTGTCACTCTTGAAGCTAAAGCAATATTATCTAAAAGTTACTCTCTTACAAAATTTGAGCTCTTTTAAGCTTCCTGAAAATTCTAAGTTTTAAGGAAATCCATGGAAATTTGGAATTGCTGATCGAGAGTTACTTTTATTTTTTCTCCAAATTGATTTTCCTCCCAACACATAAATATTAGTTAATTCTTACTGATCACTATGTGCCAAACACTGTTCTAAGGGCTTCACATATATTTACATATGTTAATTCATTAAACTTCTACGAAAACGCTCCACAGTTTCTATGGGGATTAAACTGATATTATTGGCTCCATTTTACAGATGAATACACAGAGGGGAGGAGACTTTCCCAGTGTCACACAACAAGAAATTAGTGCGGTTGAGATGCCATTATTGTTATGCTGAAAACAATGACATCCAATGAAAATAGTATCTTCTGTTAATTTTTCAAATTCTGATGAGTGAAATCCATGTTGAGAAAACTGCAGTGGGAAAGACAAACTAGACCCTCTCCAGAGGAAAGTAATTAGATTGGTGAGCAGCTGGGAGAGACATTGAGAAGAGGCTACATATCAATTCTACAAGATGGTTGTAGTAAGCATCCCCGAAGCTCTACCTGATTCCAAGAATCTAGGATTCTACACACATCACAAAATATTGATGGTGGTGCAAGTATATGAAAAGATTATCATAAGCAAAAGGAATAGGGAATATTCTATACTGCTTTTGAGCTGAAGACCTTGGGCCAAATTTTATGAAGTTCATTTGATGACTCCCTTGAAAAGCTTCACATCTTTAAGAGGCTCGTTATCTGGTAAACAACAGTTTTTCAGAGAGGGTATAATAGAGTGTATTTTCTTGCCCCAAAGGAGACTCTTTTCTCAATAATACTCCAGCTGGAAGAGCTGCCGACTAGAGGACCACCCAATCACCATGGCATGAAACAGAACAAGGACAGAACAAGTAGCAGGTCTCCCAAGAACAAAGGATGTTCGGAATGGTGCTAGACAGTGAGGGGAAAACAACCCAGAGAAAGTGATCCCAGGTAGACAGTTACTGTCACTTTTGTAGAATGTAAGGACAGTCAGGCTGGCTTGTCATCAATCACTGAAGGCCAAACATTCAGCAAACTTGGAAAGGGATGGAAGGAGTCTTAGTAATGTGAGCCCTCACCCAAGAAAAGGTGAGAGAGAATTGCAACGGGAATAGAGTCCAAGACCAATAGAAGTGCAGAAGTATTTGCAGGGCTTGCAGAATCTGGGAGAAAATAAGACCGAACCCGAAGGGAAAGTACCCTGCAACAACTGTCTGCCTTAATAGGAAGTATTTGACATTTATTACCACAACTCTCCTGTAAATCATCTGAAATTTGTGTATATAATAAAGCTTAAGTTCACCATATAGTAAACTTATATAGATTTTTCTATAACCTAAATTTGACTTTTTAATAATATGTAATACCTCATCTCTAGCTCTCCCAAAGGAGCTTCCTTTGTAGCTAAATTGCAGAGTATCTTTCTCTCTCTCTTTGTTCTCTTCCTTTCTCTCTTTCTCTCTCTCTCTCTCTTTGTTTTTCTTTGTCTCTCTCTCTCTCTGTTTCTCTACCTCTCTCTTTCTCTCTCTTTGTCTTTCTTTGTCTCTCTCTGTCTCTCTTTCTCTCTCTCTCTCTCTCTCTGTTCTTACCCTCTCTTAGCAGCAGATTGCTGTTCCTTGTTCCTCAATGCTGGCTAGACTAGTGTCGGGGGGAAAGGTGATATTCCCTGTTGCTCTGGTTCAGGTTCTGTCTTATGCAGGTACTTGCCTCTCATTCTTATGGATGGGGTTTCTTCAGTGATCTTGCCTCTCCTTCAGTTGAAAGAGATCTCTCATGGTCTCACTCATGATGTATTTTTGCTCCTTGCTAACCAATGGAGATACACATTTTCTTCCTGACATCTCTCTCCTACCTCAATAGATCTTCACCTGTACCCAGAATGAACAGGATTTTCCTCCTTTCTCTTAGAAGTCATAGCTTTAGTTCAATAGGAGAAACAGCAAAGAAGCATGAGCGAGGCTTCCTGTCTTTCCCAGCACAGGTGCTGTTCCCACCTAAGGTTTGTACCTCAAGGCGGCTTTTCCACCCTCTGGCCCTGTCCCTGATATTTTTCATAAAAACGGAGAAGATACCTCGAGTTCGTGCAAATTTCTCTTGAGTGTTCATCCCTGTATTCTTCTGCCTGGCCACACTCAGCCTCTAGTAGTTCACTGAAAATGTTAGTTGAGTTTTTTTTTTTCTTTATCTATTTTTTCCTTAACTGACTTGTTTGTATAAACTGTGGCATCTGCCCCAGATAGGCAAGTCCTCCTGCCCCTCCTTGGAGGTGTCATTTTCCCTTATATTTTAGATTATTTGGTTACATTGTGACCCTAACACTTTCATTAATTTAAGAACATTTGTAATTTTATGAATTATCCTGTGTTTTTGTTGTTAGACATTTAGAAGTGAAGGCCTCTCTAGCTTTTGTATTTAAAATGGGTTTTTATTTGAGCTATACAATAACATAGTTCTGTTTTAATGCCCAATTTACAGGCAAAGAAATATAAAGACAAAATCCTGAAGACAGATGAAGAAAAAAATTACATGCAGAAAAATAAAGCTGAGGATCATAGTACACTTTTGATTAGAAATCAAAAGAAACTGGAGTAAAATCTCTAAAGTACTAAGAGAAAAAAAATTGTCCTAGAGTTTTATATCCAGTGAAAATATATTTCAAAAACTAAGAGGAACAAAAGGCATTTTTCAAACAAATATACAATTTATATTGTTGTTTTTAATTGCTTTGCTTTTTTTTGTTTCTTCTATTTTTTATTTTTTATTTTTTTTATTCTTAACTAAGAAAATTCCCTGACAATATCAAGCATTGTCAAAAACAAAAGCCACCGGAACTCAGATTGTTGATGATAATACAAAATGGTACAGACACTTTTTTAAAAAGTTGGTTTTTTTTCTTATAAAAATAAATATATACTCTGGTTGCCACTTTGCCAATAGTCTCTCTCCCAAGTATTTACCCAAATGAAATGAAAACTTATCTTCACACTAAAATCTGTATGCGAATGTTTATAGCCACCTTACTTGAAATCACCAAAAAATAATCCAAATGTTCCTTAATTATGAAATGATAAAATATAGTACATCCATGCAGTAGAATAATATTCAGCAATAAAAAGGAACAAAATAAAATGGATGAATCTCAAGTATATTATGCTAAGTGAAAGATGTCAGGCTCAAAAGGCTACATATTGTGTGCTTCCATTTATATGAAAAAATTATGGAACCAGAAAACATACTAGAGATTGCCAAGGACTGAGGGCTGAGTGAGAACTCAACTGTGAAAGAACACAGAATTAATTTTTTGGAACGATGTATTTTGTTTTCTATTTTGATTATGGTGGTTAAATAACTGTAAGTACCTGTCAAAACTTTCAAAACTCTACCATACAAAGAGTGAACTTCATTGTATATCAATTATACATTAATACAAATTCAACCAAAGGTACCTGTATGTTTATAGTAGCACTATTCACAGTAGCAAAAATATGGAATTAACCTAAGTGTTCATTAACAGATGACTGGATAAGGACACGGACACACACACACACACACACACACACACACACACACACACACACCATGGAATACTACTCAGTCATAAAAAATAATAAAATCATGTCTTTTGTAGCAGCATGGATGGAATTGGAGGCCATTTTCTCAAATGAAACAACTCAGAAACAGAACGTCAAACACTGCATGTTCTTACTTGCAAGTGGGAGTTAGACACATGGACACAGAGAGTGGGATAAGAGACAGTGTAGGCTTGGAAAGGCGAGATAGTAGGAGGGGGTGAGTGATGAGACACGAAAGCCTACACTTCACCACTAAGCAATATAACCATGACATAACACTGCACTTGTAGCTCCTAAATCTATCTTTCTTAAAGAATTCACAATCACTCATTCAGTAGGAAGTCATCCTTCATGCATCCTATCCCTCACCTATAGGTCGTCACCAAGTCCTGTTAATTCTCCCTGGTATCTGCTTGGGTCTCTCCACCACTGATGTGACTGTGGCTGGTCCTTTTTCACCTGGACTATTAAGATAACCTCATCACTCTCCTAGCTCCAGTTTCATTCTTTTCAAACTAGTCTTATGGATGTAGCTAAAGTACCAACCAGATTGTCCCATCTCGATGTTCAATGCTCCTGGTCCGCCCTGTGCTGGTCCCTGCTTTTCCATTCATCCTCATCCCTCAGCACTTTGGGGCCCTTTATATCTCAGCCACGCTGTGCAGTTGGAAGTTCGCAGAGCTTGACTGTTGCTTGCTTATCTCTGGGTTTTTGCCCTGGCGGCTCTCGTTCTTCACCTGGATAACTCCTCCTTGTCTTCAGGACCCAACTTAGACTTTATTTATTTAGAAACAAACCTGGATTCCTGAACCCCCAGATTAGGTGAGGTGAGTCAACTCTTTATACCTGCTCCAATGGCTCTCTGAACACTCCCCTTGTATGGACATTTTATATATATCTTCTGTGTCTTGCAGCCTATTTGCCTATTTTCTTATTCAACTCCACAACAGTCTCTCAGACACCTTGAAAGTAAAGGGAACATTATTTTCATCCTTAGAGCTACATCTCTTGAAAGAGTATACTTGAGAGTTATGGCTTGTGGTTGAGTGACAAATGACAAAAGCAAAATATCCTACCTGAATTTTAAATCACACTTTGCATCCAAACTCCCCCTCCTATTTGGATCCCTAAGCCATCAACCCTGTTTGTAAATTCAGATTAGCAAGGCTTGTGAAACTAGGTGCTTCTTTATCTTGCACCCTCACAGCCAAGTCCTTCTGATGACTTGCCAAGTGTTGTTTGACTCTTGATCATTTCATTTTTCAATTTCTGAAGTAGAAACCGAGCTCTTTGCTAATTAAAATCAGAGAGAGGAATTTATTTGAGCTCTGACAAAGAACAGTAGTCTCCCTCTTCCTTTCTAGAAATATACTTCAGGGATGAAGGAGACAGTTTTGTAAAAATGCATTCCTAAATTCAAAGAAAAAAATGGGCACCCATCTGCCATTTCACTCTTTCTCTGAAATAAGCATGCCACATCTAAGGACTAATTTTTCAAAATTAGAATATAAAACACTCTACACCTGTACATTTCCCCATCATTCTATTGGTGACCTTGGCTCTTAAAATAGAAATGTGTTTTCATCTTGATGCAAAGTTTATTGCCATGGCATCTGCACTTTTTTTTTTCACATACAAGCACTTAAAGGAAGCTGAACACAAACAATAGTTACTAAGCATCATAGGATGGGAGTCAGCAGAGATGATCTCAGACAGAAGGGATGCTTTTTCTTCTCTGCTTCAACTCTTAAGAGGAGCTGATGGTTGCAGTAGCAGTGAGGAGTTTGGCCCAAAGAACAAAGGTTAAAACAAATGCTCTGTGCATCTCAACTAAAAGTAGCACAAATACATTGGATGTTGGATATATTCCACCCAAATGGAGCAAATTAACTCTAATTCTAAATAAAATTTCTCATGGTCTTCCTTTTCATATTTAAAATCATTGGCTCTTACTCTGCATGTCTATTTTTTTTTGTTTGGAGGCTAATGCTTGACAGATTCCTTTCCTGCTTCCTAGTTTTTGATTCTATGGTAATAATTCAGTTTACTGCATGAATCATGCACTTATACAATTCATCCAAAAAATATTTACAGGGCATTCACTAAGAGCTACACTGAGATATACACTGGGACATGGATTTAGCTCAAAAACACATGGGTAGACAGAACCTGACCTCAGGGAGTCTACCACAGTGAGGGTAAACCCATGTGACACTTCAATTACATGCAGAGCTAAGCTCAACCGTCCTTTCATGGCATGTGAAATTGTTCACATACTACTGCGGCTTAATTTTCCAGCCTCCCTTATGTCCATGGACCCTAGGTACCATATGTTTTATATACATTGTCCTATATTCTGACCCCCTTCATATTTTATATTCTTCTACCTTCTTGACTTTATGCAAGCTGATCTCTCTTTCAGAAATACCTGCATGCCCCCCACATGGCACATTGAGACCTAGTTCTTAACGTCAATCATTGTATGGTTCCTTCTTTGATTCTTGATATTTGGGTAGAGTTGGCCCCTGCTGGGTATTTCCATAGCTAAGAGCAGGGAATTTCCACATTTTACTTGTACTGTATATATTGCCTTATATTTATTTTTTTACTTCATTCTCTTTCTTGCCCCTCCCGCACCTGCTTTCCACAACATTTGGTAGCAAAAGCACGGCACAGAGCCAAATAACATTTTATTTAAATCAGTGAATGTCATGGAAGTAGAGAAAGAAATAATTGATTCTAGATGAGGAACCAGGAAAGATTTCCAGAAGGAAGGGGCCCATTTCACTTAAAATTGCACCATAACTTAAAAATAAAGTCCAAAATTAGTTGCATATAAAAATAATCAAAACATTTCAGTCTTACTTATGTGACTACTCAAAAGAACCAAGAAAACAACATTACATTGCTCCTTTTCCTCAGAAGTCTAACGAGCTTTTCCAGATCCTTGTTCTGCCAAGATCCTGTGTTCCAAAGAACTGTAGAACCTCTTTTTTTTTTTTAAAGGCAGTTTTAAAACCTGTATCAGTGATTTTAGGCTCTTCGATATAATTTTACAAATAACTAGTACACAAAAAACATGATCCTGTGTGAATTATCATCCTTAAAATGTTATAAAATAAACATTTCATTTAAGATTTCTTCTTGAAATAATTTTCTAGTTATTTGATTTTTATTGCACTTTTATTAGAAATAGGTCCCCATTCCCAGAATATAGAAAACAAAATAGCATTTTTCAACTTTCCCTTAAGTCTTTGAAACCCTGAACATATAATTTAATATAAGACACTTAAGTAAATACATATAATCTGTTTGCTTTATTATATTCTTCCTTTGATAATCTCAAAACGCAGTTTCTAGAGTAAAATAGAATATAAATATTCTTAAACCAAATCATGCAGGCGAATTTACAACTAAATGCTTTTCCTGTAATCACTAAATAAGGCATTTAACTAAGAAGCTTGTTTACAAAAAAGTGTTTGGTTGACTTTTTTTTTTAAGTGAATTTAATGCTCATTAAAGCAGAGCATTGACAACCCTAGAGATCTAAGTCTTGGAACACTTGCAGAAGCATACACAATTCTTCCTCCAACCTGTAGGGTCTCTAAGTTTCTTGCTCTAAAACCACTCACCAGTCCTAATGCAGCTGTGATGAGTGGGGGTTGGGGGGGAGAGAAACTTGGTTGTGAAATATGATTTACTTTGCCAGTCTTTACAAGACAAGCATGGGGTTCTGAGTATATCAGACAATGAGCTATCAACTCACTCCAAAATGGTTATTCATATGTTTTTTAGCATAAACTTTTTCATTTGTATTTAAGAGGAGGTTTACAATTTTAATGGTCACTATGAACTTCCACCAGCAGATAGACATCTTTGTTTAGCTCAAGGAAAGAGTGAGAACCAGGGTAGCAATACCTTGCCTTTGGGGTATTCACAGTTATGTCTGCCAGAGCTCAAAAACGAAGTAACAAAGAGTCCAGTATAGCTCATACTTTATCTTTGGAGAAATGGAAATCATTCCCTACAATGATTCTCAACTTTTCTTCTATTTAATACACCTGAAGAATATGACCAAACTCCTCTTTCCTACCAGATACAATGACTCCCTGGGATCTTGATGTGGGTATGCTCCTACTATTAGAGAAGCACTGCTCTGGAACTTGTTTAAATGTTTTCTTTGTTTGTACTTTGGGAGAATTGTCAAGTCCAAGAAATGGATTCTTACCATGGCTGTACCTACTCAATCTTGGCCACTGTATTGTCAAATGAGGAGGAGAGTACAAACTATTTTGTATTGTCCTTGAAGTCAGAACCAGGACCAATGGATGGAAATCATTAGAAAGTACACTATTTTCCTCAAGCTCCCTAACCATACAAGCTACCCAATAATAGAATAAGCTGCTTCTGAGGTGTTAAATTTTTTTTCATTGAAAATATATAAGCAGCTATCAGATGACATCCACCTGGGGTTATTGCAGAATAAGAACATGGCTCATTTGCAAAACTCTGGATTAGCATCTTAATACTGGGCGCTACAATATGGTACAATATCATATATCGTGTCTCATCTTTCCTATCACCACCTCAAATCCCAAGACAATTATTTAACCTTAGGCAATTTATACAAGCCTGAGTCACAGTGAGTATCAATTGTTACACTGCACACATCTCTACACGGCTGTCAGATGCATATGAGATAATGGATGTTAATATTCATTTAAAAACCTATCATAATGGGTACTGTAGCATTTGAATCACCTACAGCTTTATATTATACATTAATCTCAATAGCCAACCTTATCAGGACTTTTATTTTCAAATAATAATACACACAAAATTAACGTTTCATAGAAACCCTAATTGGGGAAAAATACAACCCCTCCCCCCCAAAAAAACAGTTCCAAATGGCAGATAGCAGAAAGGTTGGAGTTATTCCTCTGTGAAAAGGACAACACTTACTTATAAAGTGTCAGGATAAAATGCCAACACAGTAATGAGCTCTTTAAACCAGATACAGTAAATCAATAAACACCCAAAGTAAAGGATACACATATTGATTTGGGTTGTGGAAAGAAGATCTAACTCCAGGGAAGACTTGACAAGTTTTAATGAAGTTGAGATGGAAATAAAAAGAGAAAGATTAAAGAAATTTGATTGAAGAACCATTGAGAGTGTGTGTATGTATGTGTGTGCATGCCCTGACAGCCTACCTTCTAGGGAATCTTGATAATTTTTGGTGAAAAATGAATCATAGGCTTTGTGTCCAACACACTTCAACTGAAGAAGAGACTGTGGAAAGGTAGCACATAGAAGGGGGGACCTCCTGAAAAACCAGAATTATTTTTCGAAGGGCAGGCCACTTGTAGTACAGTCTTCTCCCTCTAGGTAAGGGTTCTAGGAACCCACTGGCATTCGTGTACCAACTAGTGTTTGTGAGAGACTGCGTTCAGCTTCATTGAATTATTTCTTCTGGAGATTCTTTCAATGCATTTGCCCATTTCATGATGGGTGATTTACAAGCTCACCTGTCCATGCCGCTTTGAGTGTTCTGCAATTTTTGACCAAAAACAGCATGACCTCCGTGCCCACCCTCCCTATTAAATGGTGCTCACCCGATCAACTTATTTTGGTTTCCTTGGATGAAAAAAATCCCCAAAGGGAAACATTTTGCCACTGTGGAAGAGGTGGAACAAAAAAACCAGAAGCACTCAAAGGCATCAGAATCGGTAAGTTCAAAAAACTGTTTTGAGTAGTGGAAAAAGCATCTTAGTAGGAGTATTACATCAAACGGAGAGTCCTTTGAAGGTGGCTGAAGTTTAAACAGGTAAGAATAAATACACAATTTTTTATAAATAGATTCTGGGTTTTTCTGGGTCCCCCCTTGTATACTGCTAAGTAAATCCCAAGCTGACAAGGCCAAATGAGTGATTCAAATCAAGTGCCCAGGCACATTTTACAATCAGATACTAAGCAAACTGATGCTAAGCTTTTGAGAAATAAGCTGGAAGACTCAGAGATCTTGGATTAGAGAAAGGGTCATTGTGAGCTTAAGTATCCCAGGATAAACCTTAAAATTTCTGGATTGTGTTGAGAGCCATATGCTGTTTTGAAAAGATGCATACCTAGGTATCATTCAATATACATGTTATTACAACATCAAGAAGAAAATAAACATCCAAGGTGATCCCCTTTCTTTTAATTCTCATACCACACTTATTCGGGTATTCAGTAAATATGTATTAAGCAACAACTATATTTCAGGCAACATTCTAGGTACTAGAGAATCAGCAATGAATAAAATAGACAAAATGCGATGTCCTAGTGGGCCTTACATTCTAACGAAGGGAGAAAGATAACAAGCAGTATAATAAGAAAGATGTAAATGATGAAAAGTGTTGTGACAAAACATAAAGCAGGAAAATTGAATAGGGAGCACTGAGAGTAGGCATAAGGTGGTGGTGGGGGGGTCAATGCAAGTTTATCCATGGTCGTGGTCATTTCATTTGATTGAAGCAAGTATCTGAAAGGACAGAAGGGAATTGTGCAACTGTCTGGAATATTCAGGCAGAGAGACACTAGGCACAGAGTCCTGGGGCAGAAGCAGGATCTGATGATTCTAGGTGGCCTTGGTGGCTGAGCAGAATGAGAGGGAGAGGAATAGATTATATCTGAAGAAATGAAGGGACAGACAAGGTAAGACCTTGGCAGCCATTAGGAAAATGTTTGGCCTTACTTTGAGTGAGATGGGGAGCTACTTCAGGTTTTTTGAGTGGAAGAGAGACATGATCTGAGTTTTGTTTTAATTGGATCACTCTGGGTGCTATTTTGAGAACTGAGCATAAGCAGTCAAGGGCAGAAGAAAGGGGACCTAACTGTATTAGTATTCTACTGCCGTGATAACAAATTCCACAAATATAGTGGCTTAAGATGACACAATATTGCTACCTTATAGTTATGGAGGTTAGAGTTCTCGCTGGGCTAAAGTCAAGGTGAGAGCAGGGCTGGGCTCCTTCCAGAAGACTGTAGGAGAGTCTGGTGTCCGGTGGCTGCCCATGCCCTTGGCTCAGGGACCTTCCTTACATCTTTAAAGTCTGTGAAGTTGCATCTCTGACCATTTTTCCATAGTCACGTCTCCCTTTGATGCTCCCTGACCCTGATCATTCTTTTTTATCACTTCCAGGAAGGAGTCTCCCTGTGATTAGATTGTGCCCACCTAGATAATTCAGGATACTCTTCCCAAGTGAAGACTCTAAAATTAATTACATCTGCAAAGTCCTATTGACATGTAAGGTAACATCCTCACAGGATCTGAGGATTAGGACATGGACATCAGAGGGTTGGGAAGCTTTATTCTGTCCATCAATCCAATTTATCACAATCTACCTATTAGAGAATAATATAAATAATAGGTAGATTGTGGTAAATTGGATTGATGGACAGAATAACACCTTCTTCCCTATGCAAAACCATTAATTCTTTGCAAGGATAGACTTGGTGGGTCTGTCTCATGTCAATAACCATGTCCTGTTTCCAGTGCCCTGTCCTTCCTAGTCTGACCTGTCTTACTACTTTCTTAACTTGTAATTTCCATTCTAATCAGTGGCAAGGCAAAACAGAATTATAATGAAATAACCAAGACTTCTAAAACATAAAAGCGACATAGGGCTTGAGAGGCTGTGTGTTCTTTCTGTATAGGAAGTTGTATATTCATGCAAAAGGAAGAAATATATACATTGGAGACAGGGTCTTGCTCTTCACCCAGGCCAGAGTGCAGTGGCACAGCTTACCATAGCTGCAACGTCCTCGTTTCAGACAATCCTTCTGCCTCGGCCTCCTGAGTAGCTGGATCACAGGCTTACACCATCACACCTGGCTATTTTTTTTTAATAGAGACAAATTCTCACTACGTTGCCTAGGTTGGTCTCAAACTCCTGAGCTCAAGTGATCCATCCGCCTCAGCTTCCCAAAGTGCTGGGATTACAGACATGAGCTACCACACCAGACCCCTAAAAGATATATTAAAGTGTGCTATACCACCAACTGAGAGAAGGCAGAGGGATACACCATCTGACATATGAAGGTATGTTTCTAGTTCTATGACTCCATGACAAAAGTCCTCAACACAGATTGAAGATGAGCTCAATAAATGGAGTGAAATATCTGTCATGACCCTACTGTAAGCACTTCATATTTGGAAAGATCTTGCATTGTTCCTCAAACAGGGTGAGTCTATCAGATATTTCTTATCCCCAAGATAAAAGTTTAATTTAATATAAAATAATGGTTCTCACTGAAATTTCAGGTGAGGGCTACCCATGACCTATGAATGGCAAAAGTGATTGATCTTTGGAATAAAAAGGCTTCATCAGGTTATCAAAGATCACAGTCATTTCCACTGAAGAACAAGCACCATTTGCAAAGAATGCCTTAATATCCCCATCTGTGATGTTTCGAGAGAGACGAACTTAGCAGTGACAGCTGACCAAAGTGACTGAAGAACATGAGGCGGCAGAAATCAGTGTGACTCAAACAGCAGTTTGTGAATTTCGTGAGTCACATGTGCCCTATGTTCTCCCAGGCCTCGCCCACCTGGCAGCACACACAGTGCAACACTCAGAGTTGGCACCACGTGCCAGAAACCCCTGTTCCCCATCTGCACGTGCAGGACACCACGTCCCCAGGAAGTTCATACACGTGCATGCAAACCAGGCTCCTCAGACACAGCCCTCACCTGCCAAGCACCACCCATTTCCTTTCTTTCTGCCCTGGTCCTCTGCTCTGGAAACCGCAGAATCATTGTTGCATTCACAGGCTGCTGGTGTTCTTACCAGGTACTGCCTCCCCTGCAAGGTGCTCTGGTGCTTCTGCTGGGTCTGTCATGTCCCCTGGCACCACCATGGTAGGTTACCAGAATTGACTGGAGTTCTAGCAAAATGAGGAGTTGCATCAACCTCTCACTTTTGTATAAAAATCTGTTAAATACTCTGTTAAAGGGGTTGTAAAGCATTATTTCCTGTCTTATTATATTTTAGTAGAACTACTTTTTTTTTTTTTGAGTAGGGGTGTCACTCTGTCACCAGGCTGGAATGCACAGCTCACCACAGCCTTGACCTCCTGAGCTCAGATAATCTTCAGCCTCAGCATCCCAGACTACAGGTACATGTGACTACACCCAGCTAATTTTTTGATTTTTTTTGGTAAAGATGGGGTCTTGCTATGTTGCCCAGGCTTGTCTCAAACTCCTGAACTCAAGCGATCCTCCTGCCTTGGCCTCCCAAAGTGCTGGAATTACTGGCATGAGCCACCACAGCTGGCCTGGAATGGCTTTTATGTTTGCATTTAACAGTCCCATCCCTTACCAAACTTCCATTCAAACACTGTACTATAGAAGATTTTTATTTGTTTATTTGTTTGTTTTTGAGTCACCTCCTTAAACTCTCATTCAAGTTGAACCCTAGCTGGCACGCCTTACTACTTAAACAGACACCAGACACACTGTCCTAGTAGGAGCTACAGTTTAAGCTAAAACTTGAACACTTCTATGCTTGTAAAAGACTAAGGTTCATTAGATGGTAAAGTCTCATCATATATTACAAGAATTAATTTATTTTGCATCCCTACTCTCTTTCAAAATTACAGTTTAAAATTTTTTGCTTTCTAGCCTTTTGTTTTATTTTTTCCAATCACAACCAAAGGAGCTTCTTTGCTTGAGGTAAAATTTGAATAGGAGCCTAACTTTACTTTAACTACTATATGGAAGAGGCATTCTTAGAAGATACCATTTAATGGGGATTTTGGTTAAGGAACAAGTGACTTCATAAAATCGATTACAGATGTGGTTATGAACACACAATAAAAAATATATAGGTAAATTAGAATACACTTCCTTAACACCAAAACAAGAAACAATTCTGCTTCTCTCTAATGGTGTCCAAATGTATATATTTTTAAGAAAACACATTCTCTTAAAAATACATTTTGTCACCCTGACAAAAAGAAAGAAAGAGAGAAAGAGGGAGAGAGAAAGAGAGAAGGAAGGAGGTGCGGACGGAGGGAGAGAGGGTGGGAGAGAGAGAAAGAGAGAGAGAGAGAGAGAGACAGAGAGAGAGAGAGAAGGAAGGAAGGAGAGAATGAAGGAAGGAAGATTCTCCAGAAAATTTTGTGTGTGAGTTATCAATTAAATTTTAAAAAAATTTCCTGTGAAACCAAGTTGTTTAAGAGGTATGTGACAATGATAAGTATATCACTATCCTCTTTCTGCATTTCTTTCTTTCTTTCTTTCTTTTTTTTTTGCCTGGGCTGATCTCGAACCCACGGCCTCAGGCAATCCACTTGCCTCGACCTCCCAAAGTGCTGGAATTAAAGGGTGAGCACCAAGCCTGGCCTTTTGTATTTTTTAATCATTATTTTAAATAGCAGAGCAGCAACTACAGTTACACTGTGCAATAATGTCACAAACAGGTTTTGCCAACTGAAATCAATAACATGACCTCAGATTCACAAGTCCCTTCTTCCTTCCTTTATTTAATAATTCAGCAAATGTTTATTCAAATTCAAAAAGAGGCTAGCTGAGGATTAGTGGTGAGCAAATGTAATCCCAGTGCTTTGGGAGGCTGAGGCAGGAGGATGGCTTGAGACCACGTGTTTAAGACTAGTTTGAGGAACATAGTAAGAACTCATCTCTACAAAAAATAAAAATAAATTATCCAGGCATGGTGCCACACATCTGTAGTCCCAGCTATTCGGGAGACTGAGGTGGGAGAATTGCTTATGCCCAGGAGGTCGAGGTTATGGTGAGTCATGATTGTGTCACCATCCTGGGTGACAGAGTGAGCACCCTGACAAAAAGAAAGAAAGAGGGAGAGAGAAAGAGAGAAGGAAGGAGGAGTGGATGGAGGGAGGGAGGGTGGGAGAGAGAGAAAGAGAGAGAGAAGGAAGGAAGGAAGGAAGTAGAGAAGGAAGGAAGGAAGGAAGGGAGGGAGGGAGGGGGGAGGAAGGAGGGAGGGAGGGAGGAGAAAGGAAGGAATGAATTAGGAAAGGGAAGGGAAGAAAGGAAAAGAAAAGAAAAGGAAAGTCTATGAAAAAGTAGGGGGAGACACAGTCCCAGTCTGTGATCACAGGAAGTATCTTTGAGGAAGAAATATGTGAACAGAGATAGATGAATAAAATTTAACCAGTAAGAAAGGAGAAAGGAAACAGCTCAGACAGAGGCAGTCAGTGTGCAAAGGCCCAGCAGTGGGAGGCAGCGGTGGTGGCTGATGTGTCCGGAGGACAGAAGTCCAGAGCAGAGGCTAGTGGAGGAGCAGGGAAGAACTTGAAACATCTAGCAAGAATTCAGTCTTTACCTAAAAGCAGCTAAAAGACAGAGAAAAATTTCAATGGGGGTACAGCAAGTGGGTCTGAGTAGGATGTGGAAGCACAGATGAGGTCTGCAGGACTTGGAAATTAACTAGAATTGGGAGGCGGGAGGATGGCATGGGGATTGGTGACTTCTAGGCGGGAGGAACACAACGGATGAATGTGTATGCCACCCACCGAGCCAAGGGGTTGGTTGCAGGGGAGAGTCACAGGAATGGATCCTGTTTTCAAGAATATCATCACATTATGGCCAGGTATGGGGGCTCGCACCTGTAATCCGCTTGGGAATCTGAGGTGGGAGGATTGCTTAAGCCTAGGTGTTTGGAATCAACCTGGGCAACATAGCAAGACCTCATTTCTACAACAAGAACAACAATGATAATAATAATAACAACAATCAGCTGGCATGGTGATACATGCCTGTAGTCCCAGTTACTCTGGAGGCTGAGGCAGAAGGATTGCCTGAGTCCAGGAGGTCAAGTCTGTAGTGAGCAGTGATTATGCCACTGCACTCCAGCTTGGGTGACAGAGTGAAACCCTGACTCAGGAAAAAAAAAAAAAAAAGAAAGAAAAGAATATCGTCCCGTTAACATGAGAATGGTGACAGCCACATAAACAAATAGCTCTACTGGTTTCTCCCTTCTGAACCCAGCATAGGTCCTAATGTCTACTGAGCATTTAAAAATGTTTCGCTGATGAATTATTTTTGTTTGTTTTCCACTCCTTAATATATTTTTACATATTTTTTGATTATGCTGCATGCCATCATCTTTTTTTTAAAAAAATCTATCCTCTTAATTAAATTAAAGTCAATATATCAGGAAAATTAAGAGAGGTTAAAAATTAACATTTTGGGTGAAACATAAAACACAATGACAAATTTTTTAAAGGTCTATTTCAGTATTTCTCAACCTCAGCACTACTGACTTCCTGAGCAGCATAACTCTTTGCTGTGGAGTGCTGTATTATGTAAGGTGTTTAGTAGTATCCTTGGCCTCTACCCACTGGATGCTAGGAGCAAGCAGCCTTCTTCTTAGATGTGACAACCAAAAATGTCTCCACACAGCCTGGTTTTTGCTGGGGTCAAAAACGCCCTATGGAACAATATTAGCTGATCATGTTAAAATGCAAGTGGCACCACTGAATTACACACAACGGAAGCAGAATCTAAGAACCCTACATTATTTGAGGAGACGGGGAGCGTTGCATGAAAAAGTGTAACAGAAGAAATGATATTTGAGGAAGACCATGACAAAAAGAGCAGGAAAGTTCTAGGTAGACAAAGATACTCCGGGCCAGGCATGTACATCTCCGATCGCACAGTCTGTTGAGGCACAACAGCTCATCCTGTGATGTGCTAGTCACTGTTCTCTGGTCTACACTCACCCTTCTGAAGTCCACACCTTTAATGCAGTAGGTTTTCTACTCTGTAGCAATGAGAGAGTGGAACTGCTTTTTATTTGCCTACTGCCTTGAGATCAAAAGAAAGGACGGGGATAAGAGAGGACCCCTGTCCTTCATTCTTGAGAGAGAAGATAGTCAGGGTTGATGTACTCCCAGTACACTCTTGCTAGCATGCCAATGGTTCGTTCAGTGCTTGAGTTGGGCTGATTTTCACCCAACAACCTCACTCTCCCTTTTCAGTCTACCACCAAGTTCCATTTTTGCACAACTCCTGAATGTGAACACTTCAGATGACTAAAGAGAAACACCTTAAAATGGCTTCATATAACACTTTTTGAGTAATTTTGTTATCTGACCTAGATAGGATATAATCCTATTGTGGGGAAGGCTAGTTACAATTGATTACATTAGACATTTTCTATTTCATAAAATTAATAGCATGTCATTCAAACCCCTTGGTGAACAAGGATGTAAAAGTAAACAACTCATTTTCAATTTCCTAGCCCTTGGGCAGGTCGTGTATGCCACTAATAACTTTCCCAATCATAATAGTAATTGTTATTATATTCAACAAAAAAGTCTGATAATATTAGCAGTTTCATCAGGAGCAAATCTAATGATGAAAAAAACAGTCACAAAGGTCTTATAACTAAGGTGACATTAGTCTGAACTCATTTTCTAGTATTATCAAAGGAAAAAAAGCACGGCTTCGGCCTTAAATCCGAATAATGCCATAACATCTGAGATATTTTTAATAGTTCTTATTATGATATAAAAGCCTAGAGTTTATTTTTAAAATATACTTACTAGCACAGACTATTTTTAATACTATTCTATTTTCCATTTACTTTATGCTGTCCTCCAAAATAGATATTAATAATCTTTTCTATCTGCCAGAAAGATTGATCATATATTGGATTGTTGATTATCTGATTATTTTTATTATAAGTAATATTGTAATAAGTAATATTTGAATACTTAAGCAGCTTATTTTTTATTCTTTTTTCAATGTAAAAATATGATGTACTTTAGGATTTTTATTTAAATCTTCCTGAGAATTTTTTTAAAAACATAAGTAGATAGGAGAGAGAGAGAGAGAGAGAGAGAGGGAGAGACTGACTTTTATTTATTCTTTACCCAAACTCTGTGAAGCGCGGAATTTGTAATTTCTACTCCATTCTACATGGAGTAGAAATTACAATGCTGGTTTCCAAATGAGGAAATATTCTCAAAAGGGTTGATACATAGCCCACTTCAAACCAGCACTCTGAGGTGGAGCTGGACTTAAACACAGTGATTTTAGTACTCAAGTCAAAGCTTTCCTGCGAGGTCCATGTACTATTGCAAAAAGGCAGATTATGGGGTTTTATTGGGATAAGGAGGGAGAATGGTGAACTCATTAATAAAAAAATAAAATCTAGGGACACAGCTCACTGGACCAGCCCAGCACCTCAGAAGAGCAAAACGGCTACAGACCAGAGATCCCCAGAGGGGAACCATCCACAATTGTTGAGGTTCCTCTTCTACCTCCTCCTCACCTTCATTACTGGTCAATCACTGTGACTAGGAACAAGGCATGTAAACATTTCTTTGTGCTTCGAGGGGAAAAGCTGGAGTGATCAGATCATACCCATCATCTAGGTTTGACAATAAATATTTCAAAAAAGAAACAAAGAAATCCTGGGAATTGGCAGCTGGAAGAAAAGTCAGTGGAGTCTCTGATTTGCACATAAGGCGAGGAAGTCAACTTAGGACCATGGAAGGCTTGACGGGACAATCACATTGCCTCCTCTTTCTCAAAATATAGTGTTTCTTATTTTTTAAGCAAAGGCAGGCACTGTAAACACTGACTATAAGTAGGAGAGATCTCAGTTAATCAGTCTTTGGGAAGATCAAGCAGGCTTGTGGGTGATGGAGAATGTCACAGTCTCAGGGGTCTTGGATACCGAGTAGCAATTGGTGTACAGTGGGTCATAAGACTCCTCCACTTTGAGGCCCTTGCAATATAAGCTGGCCTTCTCAACAACACAAGACGCCTTCTTTAGCATACCAAGCATAGATTCTGCCTCCCCTCCTGCCTCCGTCTCCAGCCTCACATGTTTCATAGTCCCCTTGTTCTCTAAGTCCAGCTCTTTCTTCCTAGAATTTTGCATTGACTGTCTTCCCCCAGCCTGGCACTCCCAGTCTTTATATTGCCAGCTTCTTCTCATTCTTCAAGTCTTAGGCACTTTCTTAGAGAGGCTGCCATCTCCCCATTTAGAATGCTTTTCTTTGCCCCAGATCTCAGCCTCATGTGTGTTATTTGCCTCCCTTCCACGTGGGCAGGGATTAGGTGTGTCTTCTTCTCAGCTCTGTCCCCAGCACCTAGCACTGTGAGTCTTTCCTCGTTATTGTTCAATAAATGTTCGTCGAGTGAACTCTAACGGCTGTTTTTCTAAAAGTAGAAAAGGTAGCATTCTCTACTTTTAGAGCACTTTCATGGAAGGGGCATCTTGTCCTAGTTCATAGTTCTTGTGCTCCATCACTCCCTCTAATAACAATAATAAACAAGAATTAAAATAATATCCAACCTAACATTTCCAGATAATATTATGACCTGTACAGATTATCATTTTGCAGCAGCATCATCGTCATCTCGTAAAGGACAACTTCTTTTAGGCCCATAGTAGTCCTGTAGATTGCAAAACAATGCTAGCTTTCTTGTGTGTCAAAAGCCTCCTGTTAGATAGTGTGCTGGACATTGTACACACAAATAATCCTACAGTTAGACTGTATTATCATTTTCCAGATGAGAAAAACAAGACTTAAAATACAATGCTAACTTGAGACAGGGCGAGGATTTGAACTCAGACTAGTCTGACTCCAAACTCTTCACCACACTGTGCTGTTCCTCCAAAACACTTCTATGAAGTTCTTTCAAAGGAAAGTTCCAGAATGTTGGGGGATGAGGTAGAATTACTATTCACATAATTTCAAACCAGACATTCTAGAATTTGAACTTCTTCTCTGGGAAACCCTGAAAATCAAGTATTAATGCTGACAGATTTCATGGTGTCATTGCTTGAAGCCTGGCTGAGCCTAATCTAAACGTCAGGTATGTCTTGGCATGTCTCATTTGCTGTTGAGGAAATACAGCCTGGCTTGA
Organism: Carlito syrichta; assembly: GCF_000164805.1. Taxonomy (NCBI): domain Eukaryota; kingdom Metazoa; phylum Chordata; class Mammalia; order Primates; family Tarsiidae; genus Carlito; species Carlito syrichta. Next base: position 361,415 of record NW_007252229.1, on the reverse strand, counting down.
TTGTCCTATGCCATCCTCATGGATCAAGTACACATACTCTAGGGAGAATTAACACAGGCAGAGATTGAAGGGACTTCACAAATCCATGAAGTGTTTTGTGAAGCATGTAAGTATAGGTAGTGATGTCTAGGAGCCCAGGTGGAAAACTGTGGCACAAAATGGAGGTCACCAGAAACAGAGCACGGTCTCATGCACTGTAGGACAAAGGGGCATACAATGACATGTTGGCACTTGGAGCATGGCAAGATGAGGAGGATCAGAGTGACCACTTCCCTGGAGGCATCACACGTGGAGGTGTCATCCTTCAGCAACTCCCCAGGCACTGAACACCAACCGCAAGAGAGCTGTCACGGAAGAAATGAGATCCCCAAGTGGGAGATCATTTGTGACACTTCTGTGGACTTCAGGCCATCCTATGATACAGATGGAAGGATAAGCAATGAAGAAAGAGTGGTGGGACCTGACATGTGCAGGAGTGCTTATGTTTCCTGTCGACCGGCTCTATGAGTTCCTGTTAGAGATTTTTTTTAAAGATGTGGAGTACAATTCAGGGTTAGGTATACAAATGGTCATTATACAGGTCAAGTTTGGGCCTCATTTTGATCCCCATGTCACCTGGTTTGAGATCAGGTACCCTTATTGATAAAGGGTGGCCCTCCCCTAGTATTTTTCCACTACTGCCAATCCCTTTTGTAAGTATTATGATAATTATTCAGGATCCGCCTACAAGTTAGAACATGTGGTACTCAGTTCTTTGTTTCTGTGCTAGATCACTGAGTATGGTAGGTGCTAAGTCCATCCAAGTTGCTGCAAAGTCCATAATTTTGTCCTTCTTTATGGCTGCATAATATTCTATCGTGTATATGTACCACTTTTGTTTATCCAGTTCACTATTGATGGGCTCCTGTTCTAGAGTTAGCATGTCTTAAAATACCCACTACTGATATGTCAAGGTCTGCTGACCTGTTTATAGATAGCGTTCTGAGTTCAGATGAACTGGAAGAGCTCATAATTTCTCCTTGTAAACCAATAGTTTGCAATACAATTGTCCTTTCTTTAGCTTTCAACCTTTTTATAATAAATAAATTTCTAATATGTTAAATATTTGGTCTTTTTTAATAAAGGTGGGATGATTTTGATAAGATGTCTAAGAATTTTGTAGTCAATTACTATCTTGAAGGAAAATAAAAGGAAATTCCATTTCAAATACTAAGAATCATTAGTCAGCTGGGCTCGGTGGCTCAACCTGTAATCCCGCACCTTTGGGAGGCTGAGGTGAGTGGATTGCCTGAGCCCGCGGGTTCGAGACCTGCCTGGGCAGCGAGACCTCATCTCTACAATAAATCGAAAAATCAGCCAGGCATGGTAGCACATGCTTGTAATTCCCGCTACTCGGAAGGCTGAGGCGGAAGGATCGCCGGAGCCCAGCAGTCTGGGTGACAGAGTGAGACTCCAACTCAAAAAAAAAAAAAAAAAAAAGAATCATTAGTCAATTCTCACAGACCATACACTTAGTTTTAAAGAGCTAATATTTAATGAAGAACAGGCACATATGTGGAAAGCAGTTACTTTTCAAAAATTCTCCATATTTTTTTCTTTAAGTTTAGATAATCATGAGAATTCTCCATCTTTTAACACAGTATTTAACATCAGAGATGTTAAGATCATGAGGATAGAAGAGATTTCTCTAAATTATCTTCATGGAAATGATATACTGGTGTGGCAGATTGTGACAATAAATTATTCCTCCCTGACTCCAGGCCCTTTTGCAGTGTGACTTCGATGCTCCCGTCATCAAGAGGTGGAGTCTATTTCTTCACCTTTTCATATGTAAGACAGACTTCTGACTTGCTTTGACCAATCAAATGCAGCAGTAGGGACACTGCAGATTCCGCCAAGGCCGTAAGAGACCTGGTAGCTTCTGATCTCACCTTCGTGGAACCTTGGATTATCATGCTGCAGAGGTCAAAGATCATTCGGAGAGGACAGGGCAAGAATAGCAGTCATGGCCAAATGTGAACTCAGCTCTCCTCAGTTGAACTATCACATAACTGCAGCCACACAAGTGACCCCAGGTGAGACCAGAGTAAGGACCTTCAAGATTACCAACCCAGAGAATAGTGAGAAACTTTTAAAAAATCATCATTTTAAGACACTAGACTTTAGACTGTTTTGCTATGCAGCAATAATAACTAAAATAACTCAATATGTTCTTTCTTTTTCCTGCAAAGCAAAGATCTCCCACGAAGTAAGTTTTTTCCCCTCAAAGAACCTGTTGTTCTAAATTTTTTGTTTACACCAGTTCAATAAACTGTGTCCATCCTTGTGTCAGATGCCAAGTATAGGAAGTACTTTTATTGTCATAGGCAATCTGTGAATTGATGAACACAGAAATTAAGTGTTGTGTCAATATGAAGTGAATGTTGTTTACTTACAAATCTTGTTTTCACTTGTTTTGGTAGCGAAAAATTTTTTGAAGATTAAGATACAGATAAAAGCCATAAAATCTAAAGTAGAACAGCATAAGTAATACAGATCCTTTTCATTAAACTTCCAATATCATAAGTGGGTTGTATTTGGTTGACCAACTTTTATCATTGGCATGGTTTTTTACAAATATCTGTTAATGAATGAAAATGTTAGATCTAGATGGAATTGTCAAGGATTATCTATCAAGGACAAGTCTACCCACTTCATTTTAGAGGAAAGGAAACCGAGGATGATTAAGTGTCTTACCCAGTATCATGTAAGTTAGTGATAGCCTTCTAAGATGAAGCGGAACAGAGAGTCAGAGGTTAAACAAGTTGCCCATGGTTTCACAGCTAGTAAATGGCAGTTTCAATTGTCCCTTTATTTGGTTTCAGCCTAATGACTCCCAAGGGTTGAACAAAGTTGAAGTAAAAATAAAAACGAGTCATTTAGAACCTAGTCAGGAGAGAACCAAGAATCTAGTTTTGTTGATGTAGAATCCAAGTGCACAGGCCAATTGCGAATTGTACCACATTTTAAAAAACCCAGTCCACTTTCGATGGGCAGCATGGTTGCTTCCATGTTTTTGCTATTGTGAATAGTGCTGCAATAAACATGTGTGCTCAGGCATGTTTTTTTGTAGAATGATTTGAGTTCCTCCAGGTATATTTACAGATGGGAGATTGCTGGGTTGTACAGAAGGACAAAACTATGGACTTTGCAGCAACTTGGATGGATTTAGAGTCTTTCATACTCAGTAATCTATCACAGAAACAAAGGACTGAGTACCACATGTTCTCACTCATAAGTGGTCCCTGAGCATTTATCATAATACTACAGAAAAAGAGATTGGCAGTAGTGGGACACTGTCAGGAGGTAGGGGCATATAGCAGCATTAAGGGTACCTGATCCTAAACTAGGCAAAGTGAGGACCAATGGGAGGCCCAAACTTCACCTGTACATAAGACCATTTATATACCTAATCCTGACTTGTACCCCACATCTTTAAAGTAAAATACAAAAAACAAAACAAAACAAAAAAACAAAGGGGCAACAAAGGGTTTCTGGCCCTACTTTATCTTTAAAGGATCTCTTCCTGGCTCTGTTGGGGGAACACCAAGGGAAACTGAGCTACTATATTTATGACTCATCCTAAATAATTTCAACCTGGAGCTGAGTTGAGTCTGAGGGCTGGGAAGATCAGAACCAGCTGGGCTCGGTGGCTCAGCCTGTAATCCCGCGCCTTTGGGAGGCTGAGGTGAGTGGATTGCCTGAGCCCGCGGGTTCAAGACCCGCCTGGGCAGCAAGACCTCATCTCTACAATAAATCAAAAAGTCAGCCGGACGTGGTAGCGCGCGCCTATAATTCCGGCTACTCAGAAGGCTGAGGCAGAAGGATCGCTGGAGCCCAGCAGGTCAAGGCTGCGGTGGCCGGGAGCGGCCACTGCACTCCAGTCTGGGCGACAGAGTGAGATTCCAACTCAAAAAAAAAAGATCAGAACCAAGTAGGTAAGGGAAGTCCAAGAGTCATCACACCTACCATTACAAAACTCGATGTCGTGCCAAGTGCTATGCTAAGTACTTCTAAGCATTGCATAAACTGACTCTGGGAAAGGACTCTTCATATCAGAGCTGGTTATTCAGAACTCTCAGACTTCCAGACACACAAACCTTGAGAAAGATGAGGGCAGGGAGACAGAAGCTAATAGATCCTGCACCAAAGATGTGTTACTATTTTGCATTCACTTTGATTAGGTGTATGTTTTTGTTTTTGTTTTGTTTCTTTAAAGCGGGCATGAGCAATCTCGGTATGGGGATATTTGTGAGGGTAGACAGTCAGGCTTAACCAATTCAGTGGTGATAAGTTATACTTTTTACTAGTTGATGGTTTAAAAGACAATAAATGACTTCTCCTCTGTTTGCCATGCAAAGCCCAAACCACATATTGGCTGAAGCTTCCACACAGAAGGCTGAAATAGAAATGGAGGGACGTTTCAGCTGAACACATTCTGTTTATTTAAGCTGTTATTGATGTTTGTCCTTGAGAATTTCAATTTAGTGTGCTCTCCATGAAAGAAACCATAGCTCTTTTACATTCATATTGATGACTTACTCTAATAATTCTCTTTGATTAAAAAAGATCAGTTTTAATTTCAAGGAAGCAAGCCGTATTCCTTTTGTTATTTTTGTTTTATTTTACAGCTATTTTTTTCCCCTAAGGACCAATACATTGCCACAACCTATACCCAAGAATGGAAGATTGCAGCTGAGAGACAGAATGAGCTGGCTGAGAACCTGAAGCTGACCCCCTAGTGGGGTACATCTTTAATCTGAAAATGATAGTAGAAGAGTAGGTCTGGGGAAAATCCAGAACAATTATTGGGTGCAAGTTGTGAAGGTAAATAGGTGTGGCACCCATTAACAGACCCAAGTTTCACAGGATGAGAACCACAGTTCCAAAAAAGAGGGAAGCTGGGTATTAGGTATTGGTGTGACGCCTGGAAATGAGGCATCTTGGAATGGGGATGGGTAGCTAGTGACGTGGTAGAAAGCTACCCGGCACATTGGCCAAAGAAAGAAATTAGAGAAGACCTGAAGGAAGACTGCCCCACTTTAATTGCTGATCTTTCTGCCTGAGTGAGCCTCTAACCCTAGGTCTTAAATGTGAACGTTCTGATGTGCATGCATTGCTTTATTATGACAAGTGATGACAAAACTGGATGAAATAAATGGTTTTTGCTTTATAAGAGCACGTTTCATAAAATCAGACATTAAAGCTATAAGTCATCACAAATTAAAAGAACTCAGATAAGCTTTTCCTACCTTGTACTAATAAATAATAGGTGGGTGTGCCAAGAAAGGTGGAGTTTAAGATATGCAGTGGAAGTGTAGGTCAGTGTCACCCACAAACGTAAATGACCAGCTTTACAGAGCAGAGGACATTGTCAAGGCCTGAGTTTCATGTCATCATTAAATAATTGAGAATCCATCAATTACAAGACTAATGGTCTCCTAAATCCATCTAGTGCTGTATTTGTTCTGGTGTGTTTGCATAAAACTTGTTAGAAGTAGGGTACAGTCATCTATTCTTTTTTTTATTTTCCTTTGTAAAGGCATACTATCAATCAAGACATTTCTGTAGCACTTCAGCAGAAGATGTCAGGGTAGCCTATTATTCATGCATATCTGAATATCTGATAATTTAACAGACTCTATTGCATATAATCTTCCATTATAGACAATATTAATGTGAATTTTCTGATTTCTTCATGAGCCTGGCCATCTCTTGAATTGGTGATGTCGGTGGAAGTTCAGAATGACCTTATTTATAAAGACAGAACATTGTGATGAACAAGAGAGGTTTTTTCCCTAGGAATGGAAATCTAAATATTCACAGATATTACTAAATAAGATGCTATCTATCCTGCATATATAATGAAATAAACTGCAGAGTATCTCAGGGAGGAAGAACCTTAGAAATACTGTATCTCAACATCCCTAGTTGAAATTAGGAAATTAAGGCTCATGGTCATGAACTGCCTGCTGAGGTCTGGGAGATCTGTGAGACCACACACTTCCATCCATTATACTTCCTGCTGCCTCATTTTTTCCCCCTCTAAATGGCAGGCATATCCAACAGATGGCAGGGAAGATAATTTTAAGTAATGTAAGAAATGAGAGGATGATATTGTGAGAATGTTATTCTCTTTTTAAATATCTTTTGATACTTCTGCTTTACATCCAGTAGAAAACCTTAAAAGCTGGCACGATTTCTAGTGTCTTTGTAACATCTATTCAACATTGATTTTAACAAAGATCAAAGGCATTGTAGGCAAAGGCGTTTAAGTAGAATTTAAGGGCATCTTTCTTATCAAATTTATTTTTAGATTCATCTTCTATTTTTTCAAAGTGATATTTGTTTTCCATTTGTAACAGTGATATAAAGTTTCTTTTCAGAATACATTAATTTCGATCTTAAAATAAAGCTGATATAAAAATTTCATGTAGACAATCACTCAGGTGATTTTCAACTATTATAAAAATCATAGAGGTGGTATGAGATGACTAAAGTTGAGAGACGCTAAATATAGCAATATCATCTAAACCATTAACTCTAAATGTATGTATTCTTATATTTGTATAACTTCAGATATTCCCTAAAGTTATTTACAGTGATCTGCCAACTTTATGAAATAAGTAGCTATTTGATGATTTTTTTTTTGAAATAAGCAAAGCAGACATCATCAACTCTGTTTTACAGTGAAAGAAATCAGAATCCAAAGAAATAAAATCACTTATGTAATAAAATCACAGAACAGATGATACAGCACAAAAATTTGTATTCATTTTCCCTCAGAGGTAGTTCTGCCTTGTTAAAAAGCCCACTATTTTAGCTAGAGGTCTCTTGGACCACCAGTCAATGAAAATGGAACATTTACTACACAAAATAGCCAGCAGGTATTAATCATATTGTCATGGGTTCTAGTATCTAACAACAGGAAAAGACTATTATACTATTCTTATGTAAAATGTTCAATATATTAAAAAATTGGATATATTAAGATTCATCAGCCATTGAATATGAGGGAGATGGAAGAGGCATATTTAAAGCATATAAGACCCTTGACTACAAAAATTTCATACCTTATTTGAGTCTGTGCAGAGAATATGAGGGGTTACCCCAAAAAACCTGAAATTAGCTTTTGGAGGGCGGGCCCCATGTAGTACAGGCTTCCCCTGCTAGATAAGTGTTCTAGGAACCCATCAGCAACAGTGTACCAGCTAGTGTTGTTGTGAGAGGCTGCATTTGGCTTCAGTGAATTTCTGGGGGAGATTCTTTCTACACGTTTGCCCGTTTCATGATGGGCAAGTTATGAGTGCACCTGCCCACACTGCGCTGAGTGTTCAGCAGTTTTTGACCAAAACCAGCATGACCCTGTGCCCCACCTCCTATTCACCCCATTGCACCCCAAGAAACCCTTTCTTTGTTTTACCCCGATGAAAAAAGTCCTCAAAGAAAAACATTTTACCAATGTGGAAGAGGTAAAACAAAAACAGCAAAAGCACTAAAACGTATCAAAATTGACGAGTTCAAAAACTTGAGTAGTGGCAAAAGCGTCTCGATAGGTGTATTGTATCAAAGAAGAGTATTTTGAGGTGATTAAAGTTTAAATATATAAGAATAAATACACAATTTTTAATAAATAAATTCTGTTTTTTGTGTTCCCCCTCATATAGTACATAAAAATTTAGATAATGAAAAGAGATAATTATAACACTAACTGTATGAATTCAATGTATGATGCCTTGACATTTCAGAAAATTTTTGTCACTTGCATTTGTGTTGCATTTCTATGAACTACTTGAATATGAACTTTCTTATACAATCTTGAAAATGACCAAGTGGTTGAGGTTATCATAATTCTACCAATGAAGAAACTGGGACTCTGAGAAATTGAATGGTTAACCTGAAGTCTCGTGAATAGGGCTTCAATACTTGTATCAACATATTTCTGTGATGATTTGGGAATGGGAAAAGCTAATTTTGTGGGTATGGTTGATCCACTAAGTTCTTTGAGTCTTAGTTTCAGGCAGCTATTCAGAGGTATCAAAGGCTTCATTATGCCATCTTAAGCTGGGATTATTTTTAATTCACAATATTCCATGACTCAGGATCATTATTCATTGCAAAACATAATCTTACAGGATTAGAGTTAAGTCCTCTTCTTTTTCATCCCAGCTTCTGTATATTGTTCAAACTATAAAGATACATCAACCTGACACATTGGTCTTGCATACTGAGTAGTTTTCATGATATAAAGTATACCTAGAGCAGTTTGATCCAAAAAGGCATAAGTCTAAACAAATCCCATTTGTGTTTACCCACAACTCTGTAAATTAGAGTATAATTAGAGATGGGCCATAAAGTTCCTTTCTCTCCCACCAGACCAACAGGGCCATTTCAAAACTGATGGAATAGTAGTATGAGTTCCATTTCACATACAAGGGCCAAGGAATGTATGGCATTTGCCATGTGTGAGAGCTAATTAGTGGCATTCAAGACAGGGCCCCCATTTTTTACTGAGTGACCAAGACTCTTTCTGTACTGAGTAGAGAGTTCTGCAGAGTTCTGCAGAGAGTAGAATTCTGCAGGAACAGGACTCTGGACACTTAGTGTGGAAAAGATGAGTTGGAGGATGAAAACATCCAGGGAGAAGCACCTCGGACAGGAACAGTGGCTAATAACAAGTTAGTGTTGTAAGAACATCTGACTATTGAGTGGCAAGGAGAAGGCCCAGAGATGAAATTATCATTACAGGATGTTCGAGCTGGAAGACAACTTCAGGTCCGCTGGTCTCACATTCTCATTTTCCAGATGATTTAAGTAATCTTGTATGAAAGACTAAGAAGCAAACCAAATGACACACAGGAAAGAAAAGACAAAGCTGACATCAAAGTGAGGCCTCCTAACCTCATATACTATGCTCTACCACACTTCATACAACTCTAAGAATGGTGATTTAGAAAGAATTTAAATCAGGCTAAAATTATATGTAATGTAAATAGTGAAAATTTATGATGTGGAGGTGACATTTTGGATGGAAAAGGTAATACATTGGGCTAAGTGAAATGCACAAAGAAGAAAACAAGAGGTAAAGAACAGCTTAGTGTGTAGCCTGGCACCTGTTACATTTTTCCAGGGACTGACAATGCAGTCATATTTCTAATCATCCATGAGCTAATGAGACTTCCATAAAACTACTCTGCAGGTCTATGATAAGCTAAGTTTTAGCAGAGGAAAAAAGTAGAACAAAGTATCTCATATGGTTTCCTAAAACTTTATCTAGAAGAAGAGTGTGATATTCTGTAGGCAAACTCTTGATTGAGTGATTGTGTTTTTCTTAGCATGATAGAGAGAATGTGCAGTATTTTTAGTGAGTGTTTTGACCGGACATACTTAGCAATTTGTAAATAATAGAAAACTTGCTTATTGTACATTCTACTCAAAATACATTTGTCTCAAAGGCATTTTTAAGGAATATAATACAGATGACATGAGATTTAAAAAAAAATAGAAGGTCATCCTTGCCATCTAGGTAGGCTTAATACATATTGTGTGTAAGACTCCTTAGAATACTTTGTGACCTAAGCTCTTTAAAGGACCACTCTATTTAAAAATGAAATCTATCTCCCAACACACTAAGGAATAAGGAAGTCAATATTCACCTTTTTCAGAAACTTCTTTAAATCAAGATGCAGTGATACCCATGGTCACATATACTGACTTTAGGGACTCAAGTACATTTCAATTTCTGATGCATAGATTTTTATGGAACAAATCTTTTGGCATAAAAAGTTTGCTGGGGGCAGGGGTAGAGAAGAGGTGATACATAGTAATTGGTTGTGAGGATTAGGCAGAGACAGAAGGAGTACAGGCTTGACTGGCTTAGCAGATGGTGATGTCATACTGTTGTGACTTTGTAGTCCAGCCTATGACAAAGGAGGTTATTAACTCATAATTTGATCTCAAGCCTGGAGTCTCAGCAGCGAGCTAGAGAGAAAGGAAAGTTGTCTTCAGTGATCTTCTTTAGAAGCAGAGCCTAAAATGGGGCTCCTTGTAAAAGTAATTAGTAAGGGAATGCATTCAGAAGGGAAGCAAGAGAAGCAGGGATCTGATGGGGGAAAATAGCTAAACAAATATGTTGTCTCTGGTGGAGAAGCGCTTTAGTCTGTCCCACAAGGTGCCCCTAAAACACAAACTGCACCACAGAATTGGTCCTACCTTTAGGCAAGGATGCTGGCTCCTGGGTCAGGGAGTGAGTAACCTCTCAGGCAAGACTCTTATTAAACCAAAGGCAATTCTCAGAGAAGGAAGCTGCTAGGAGCCTCAGCAGAAATAGCTCATCACTGCGTCTGGATAAGTTTACCCACCACCTGAAGGGAATCACTACCAACAGCCTAGCTGGAGCTAGTTAACTATTCTAACTGCAGGGATGACTCACGAGAGTCAGTGGTCCATATTTAAAAGAGCATAGAAACTCTTGCTCAGTCTGAGCTGGTGTGAATCCAAAGGTCATCTAATGGGCCTAGTTATGAGACAAAGCAGTGGGAGCCCCCAGGCAGGTGAATCATTGGGTCAAGATCTTTATGAAAGCAAGACATTCACCACAGGCTGAAGGTCCAGAAGCAAAGGACTAACTAGGCCTACAGGTGGTCAGGGCCCTCATCAATATTGCTGGAATCAAAGAAGTCAGTCCCACTGGAGAAACAAATGGAAACTAAGAAACAAGACAAAGGTGCATCTGACTGGGAAAATGGAGAGCAGATTAGGGCAAGTTTATGGCTCAGAGTGCCCTCATCTATACAATGATTAGAGAATTAAAACTGAGTCTAGACCTATTGGCTGATGGTTTTTCATCTAAAATTGTACTTGATATCTTGCTCTGGATTGACCCAGGCAGGCTCCAAGGAATTCAGGTTGCCAGGTTTTGGTGACTCTTGAATTTTAGGAAAAAGGAGATGACAGACCCTCGGAACTCCTAATCTCAACACTTTTAAATATCCACTGCCAGTAGATGCCATAAACATGCTGAATCTCTTATTTCACTTCTGTTTTTACTTATGCTATTTTCACATTTTTCCTAATATTTTCTATGTCTCCATATTGGTGTGGCAAGTAGTAATTTCTGGGAAGAACAAAAATCTTTAAAAAGAATAAATTCCTTTATTACTGAAACATGCATAAAAATATAACACTTAATTGAAAGAGTTATGATATCCCATAAACAGGCTGGCTGGAAGCTGGAATGTAAACCTTATTCAATTCGGATTATTTTTGTAGACTTGATATTAAAATCACCTATCATGGCAGACAGAAAGACCAAGCATAGACTGCTATTAAACCATGGCCTTCAAGAAACAGCTCTGCTTGGATGGTAGGTTTTATTTATAAATACACTCCTGAATTAACTACTGTAGTAGCATCAAGTAGGTGTCTCCTGACTTGTATATAGCTCAGAAATGGTTTAAATTCTGATAATATTTGCAAAAGCTAGTTTGTCTGGTACCTGCGGAATTGTCCATGGGCTGCTTTTGTTAGATCAGAGACTGCAGAGAAAAATAATAATAAACTTACACAATGCTACTGATTTGCTGTTGTAACCAGAACAGTCCCAGCAGCTTCTCCTGCTCTCTGATTTCAACTGAATTAATTCTGAATGCTAGTAGCTGTTCAGTGAAACAGAAATGACTTATACAGCCTCACATTGGCAGTGCAAATCCTCATGGGATCATTTTTAATTTTGGAAGAAACTTGCTCTAAAAGCAGCTCTTCCTCACCATACCTTGGCAAGAGAGGAAGGAAATTCCTCCATTTCAGGAACACAGATATTTTAAGTGATTTGCCCTTAAATACTGAGATAATCCTGAGATTTTCCTCGTACCACATCTGCCATTTAGTTACTTCTGGTACTGTGAGGAGAAAAGATAAGTGGTTTCAAATTCAGTTTACAATTGCAGCCTTATTGGTAATGATAATTCTTTGAGCTTTAGTGCCTTTTCATGTTTTCATGACAACCACAGATCCATATGCTAGATAAGATTCAAGCAGCACCTCTTCTGAAGTCTTTCCTGTGTTAATCCCCTCACCTCTGAATCCTCTCAGCATGCTGTGCATGCCCTAGTCATAATAGTAATGACATTATAACAAGAGCTAATAGGTATGGAGTACTTCTTATACACCAGCCACTGGGCTAAGCATTTCAACACTATGATGTCATTTAATTTTCATAGGAATTATATGAGAAATGTAATATTAATACTGTGTTCCCATTTTATAGGTGAAAATGCCCTGTTTCCTGCTTTCTGTCCAGGTGTTTTTCAGTCTCTTATCTAGTGCATTTCAGAAAATATTTTGTAAAGTTTAATGTGAGGTGTTTTCACTCTTATAGTGGACCTTGAACATCCAACATAATACCATAAGAAAATGACTGACAGTGGTGGGAAACTATGGCGGGGGGGAAGGGGAAGAGAGATGGGATTAATGGCAGTCAATATCTGTCTGGGGACAGGGAGACACCTCTCATCAACAAGGGTGCCTGAACGAAGCATATTTGTATACGTAACCCTTAACTGTACCCCACAATATCATAATAAAAAATATTGATTATAAAAAAAATTTAATGTGAGAAAATCAAACATTAGCTTTGCATGCTACAAGAGAGTTTCTATTTTCGAAGAGCTACAACATACTTTAAACTCTTGAATCACATGCCACTCTTGGATGCAAGCTTCAATGATAAATTTGAGCATATTGCATATGTATTTAATTTTATTCCTTTTTATACAGGCAATTTTGAATATACTACCTTTTAGTGTCTTTGTTTGTAAGGATGTTTTGGCAATGTGTGTTTAATTTTATTTCCTTTCTATACAAGCAATTTTCAATATACTACTTTTTAGTGTCTTTGTTTGTAAGGATTTTTTCTGTAGGAAAAGCATTCCTTGTACCATTTTGAGAGAAAAATTATGGTTAGAATATCATTAAAAATATTTGTAAAGAGCAATGTGTTGATAAAATTTTATCAAAGTAATATTGTATTTATCTGTGTGTGTGTGTGTGTGTGTGTGTGTGTGTGTGTGTGTGTGTGTGTGTGTGAATGTCAGGGTCTTATTCTGTTGCCCAGGCTAGAGTGCTATGGCACAGTCATGGCTCACTGCAGCCTCAACCTCCTGGGCTCAAGCTATCCTCCCACCTCAACCTCTTGAGTAGCTGGGACTACAGGTGCATACCACCACAGCAAGCTAATTTCTTTTGGTAGAGAAGATCGTGCTGTGTTTCCCAGGCTGGTCTCTAACTCCTGGGTTCAAGCAATCCCCCAGCCTAAAGTACTGAGATTACCGTCATGATTCATCATACCGGTTTGTATTTATTTTACACATAGTTGTAATTTAGAAATAATCCAGTGATAGCTTGAAATGAATGATAATCCCAAAGAAAAAAGCATGGGTATCAGGGATACCTATTAATCGGCATCTTATCCATCAATCCACAGCAGGCTGTCATCACAGGGTGTTCTGTGACATGTCTGTTTATATTTTGGCTGTTTGCTGACTTCATATTACATAGATAACCTGCTTAAGTCACTTGTTTTTAAGTGTTAGAAAGAGCCTCCGGTTCACTACTAAGGCGCTCTGGGGTGTGCATGAGTGTAAAATGGGATTAATGCATTCTTCTCTGGGCACCAAACTTTCAGGCTCATAATGATTAGTAGTGTAAAGGCAGGAAAATGTGGCTTAGTAGAAAGGCAAAAGCAATTTCTGGAAATAAAAAGATCCTTCAAAGTATAGAAAAAGGCCAGTATTGCCAATGTCTGCATAGGCTTGGAATCATCCTGACATCTCTCTCTTACTTGTCTGACCGTCTCTCACCGGGCTTATGTCCACCATTCCCCTCACTTACCCATCCATACTGGAGTTTTATGCCTACTTAGAACACTGGACCATGTGATATATATGTTTGACTATTTAACATAGTATTAGGAAGTGGAGAAGGAGACCCATTCAAGATGCTTAACTGAAAGTGTTTTCTCAAGCAAATGGGAGAAGCAAGCACGGATTGTTTCAGATTTAGGAAAATATAGCCCTTTGCTTGTCTTCCTTACTAATCATCAGATAAATGCCAATCAAAACTAGTTAGAAGGGTTATTATTAAAAAGTCAGAAACCAACAGATATTGGTGAGGCTGTAGAGAAAAGGAAATACTTATATACTGCTGATGGGAATGAAAGCTAGTTCAACCCCTGTGGAGAGCAATTTGGAGATTTCTCAAAGAACTAAAAATAGATCTACCATTTAACCCAGCAATCCACTTCTGGGTATTAGCCCAAAGGAGCATAAGCTGGTCTACCAAAAAGACACCTGCACTCACATGTTTATCATGGCATTATCCACAATAGCAAAAACATGGATCCCAGCAAGGTGTCCATCAACAGTGGACTGGATTTTTTAAAATGTGGTACCTGTACACCATGGACTACTATGCAGCCATAAAAAGAATGAAATCAAGTCATTTGCAGTAACACGAATGCAGTTGGAAGCAATCATTCTAAGCAAATTAACGTAGAAACTGAAAACCAAATACCATGTTCTCACATATAAGTGGGTACTGAACACTAGATACACGCATAAGGATAAGAACGACAGTCACTGGGCACTGCTACAGGGATGGGGAGGAAAGAGAGGGGGGATAAGGAATAAAAAGCCACCCAACCATTGGGTATCATGCTCACCACCAGTTGCGGGGGGATGTTGTGGGCTCTTCTGAAACCTTAACCTCACCTTCACGCAATATACCTATGTAAAAAAATCTTCACATGAATCCCTGACTATAAAATAAAATTTAAAAAACTTTACAAATAAAGTCTTGATATACCCATTATAGGAATATACCCAACTTTTATTGGGAGACCTCTAAATATTTCCAGACATTTGGGTGGTAACAAAAGAGCAACGCCATTTTCCTTCTTTTTCACCACATCATTGATACTTATACTTATCCTTATACTGCCATAATTTCAAAGGAGGAAAGGGAAAGGGAAGCATTCCAGGCAGTTAACACAGCTGTTGTCATCACAAGTCTGCATTTGATCAGATCTAAACACATTCTGAGGTTAACTGTATCTGTTTTCATAGTTTTTCTAATAAGTGACAGTCTGTATGTCTGTAATAAGAATGGTCTCAATTAAAGAAACAAACCATTGAAAATGTGCTGAGTAACAGAAACATTCAGTAACTACCCAACAATGGTGACGTTGTCAGTGTTTAAAAATCGCATTAACACTGTCAGATAAATTGTAGTATTAATTTAAAGTGCTGTCAAATTAGCTGTATAATTTCTGAAAGTTAATTTAATTAAATTAGTAACAATACATAAATAACACAGTTTTCAAGAAAGCTATCACATGAGAAGACAGAAACCAGCTTACTACATCCATTTGTATTTTGTCATATGATATAATATATAAACAAGTACTGTGAGAACGTCATTCTTAAGTTCAAGAATATACGTGTGGATTAAACTGTATAGTATTGCCTGATAATTATGCAAACTTACATTTTAAAATTTCAGGTAGACATTAGAGATATGATCAAACATTAAACCAAATAATGAGAGTTATATTCAGCCAAATATTATAGAGGTAAAAAGCAAATTCCTTTATAATGCTGCTTATGTAATATAAGCTCTTTTGGTAACCATAGTAGCAAACGAATATTTCCTTTTTCTCTGGTAGAAACAGCCTTTGGTAGCTTGAAGAACTGCTACTAAAACATGTTTGCTTGAATATATAACCTGCTGTGAGTTATAAAATATTAAATTCAAACTTTTCCCCTTAGACTTGATATCAAAAGAAACCCTTAACAATGTATGTCCCAGAATTGTAATCCATGTGTAATCTCTATGGTAAATGTCATGAGTTGCTTAAAATGGTAAACCCACAGGAAGCCACTATACCTAAGCACTGCAGTGCAATAATAATCTTGATTGAATAAATACACTAGAGAGTCCAAGTTTGCTTTAGAGGGCATGACTTACAAAATAAATTTGAAACTTTTTCAAAGCAGGAAAATGTGTTCTTTTATCTAGTCAAGATGACTTTTTGCATTGTTTCATTTCTATCTTTTTTTTAACTGATGACTAAGAGACTCTAATGACTTCATTTCCTCTGTAAATCATAGAATTGTTTAAGGAAATTTACAATCACATAATGGTTTTCAAAACATTCTAACCTCTGTTTCATCACCCCGTCACCCTCATCACTCAATTAAAATAGAACAGTATTTCTGTTTTGACTTTTTTTTAAAAAAGGTTATATATGTGTCACATTTTCATTATCTGGCTTGAGAGTTGAGAATTTTAAAAAATTGAAAAAGGTTAACTCACCAGGTGTCTACTGAATGCCTGCCATGTGCTTGGTGCTATTCTAGGCACTGGAAATATTTAGAGAACCAAGTAGATAAAAGTCTTTGCCCTGTGGGAGCTAGCATTTTCTATTGAGGAGAGATGAAAAAAAGAGAACATGCAAAAGGGAAAATATGTAGTATTTCAAGTGTGGATAAGGGCTACTGGGAAAGAAAAAATAAGGTAATGAGGACAGGAATTGCTGTGTGTGGTAGGGAGATTTTTTTTTTTTTTTTTTTTTTTTTGAGGTAGGTGCTATTTTACACAATGTACTTAGGGAAGGCCCCACTGAGAAAATATTTGAGGAGATACCTAAAGGAAAGAAGAGGGCAAGTCATTCAGGAATCTGAATAAACATATTCCAGGCAGAGAAAACTGTAAGCACTCAGGCCACTGGAAGAGAAAGCCTGGAACAGAGAGGAGGCTGGCATGGCTAGGGAAAGTGAGGAAGGATGAAATCAGGAAAGCCTCTAGAGACAGAAGGATTTTGTAGGACAAGTTAAGGTTTGGAATTTTGTCTTGTAGCCAAAAGAGAAGTCATTGACATGTGGGAGCAAAGGAGGAGCATGGTCTGACTTGGGGTTTAAGAAGATCACTCTGTTTATCTTATTGAGTATGGATGATAGGGGTTTAGTGCCAAAGCAGAGAAATTAGTTCAGAAGATGTTGCCACCATGCAAGATTTAGACAATAGCAATAGCAATGTGAGAAGAAGTGATCACTCTGAACACAGCAAGAAGGCAGTACACTGAGGACTTGTTGATGAGTCTGGCACAGGATACAGAAGAAAGGAGAGACATCGAGGAAGGCCCCATTAAATGCGTGATCTGAGTGATTAGACGAATAGTGTTGCTTCTTGTTGAGATTTTTTTTTTTTAATTGTGGGAAGAGAAGTCTAGGTTACTGTTGGGGCTAGAAATAAGAATTTCGTTTATAGACATGTTAAATTTGAGATGTACATTAGACATCTGAATGGAGATGTCAAGTAGAAAACTGTACAAAGAGTCTGAAATTAATGCTTGAGATCTCCAACTCTGGAAGTGTTTAGAGTGAAGTTGGTATTTAAACCATCAGATGGGTTGAAGTCATTCATAGAATAGGTGAGCAAGCGCAAAGGTCTGATAAATAAACAACTCAAAGTTTAGAAATTGGGGGATAATAAACAACAAGGAAAGGAAGTTGAGAAAGCTTGACTCTCAAGAGAGAAACCTAGATGAAGTGGTTCCCCAGGAAACAAATGTACAGATATTTCAAGAAGGGCCAGTGAGTTCCTCTCACTGAGTAAGGTGACTTGAAGGGGACCAGCCCCTTGCCAGGTCGTGAGATCTCCTGAAGGAGAGACGGATAGGCGAAAGACGAAAATCATATACTGGACACCTGATATGCTCTACAAGTTACCACCATCTAGTGGTCTTAGCAATAAACAAGCCAAGAACCCTGTAAACATTCAGACAATGAGTCTTATTCATAAGGCCAAAGATGATAGTTTTAGTCCAAAGTCCCGAATTACAGTGCTTGAACTGTCTCCAGAAAGTTTAGCAGTAGTCTTCCTTCTGGGGCTTTATGTCCTTCAGAGTTCTGTAATCGCCTTTGTTGTCCAGGTGTTTTCGTTACTTTTCTCTTATACTGCAGTGCTTGTTTCTAAAGAAAACTCAAAAGGAGCTTTTAGTAATGTTTACCAGGCCCCCGAAGTTGTTTTCTGTCTTTAGCTAAGTTGTCATAAAAGTGTCTCATTAGTATATGATGAATTCAGTGAAAACCCACTTTATAAATGTTAACTTTTAGAGTTTTAACTATAGAATTAAGTAAAAACCTTAAAGATAACCTTTATCCTAAGTCAGTGAAAACAGTGTTATAAATCACCTACAGAACTCCTAGATAAGTGTTAGAACTTATAATGAGCTCATAATAAACTTACTATAAACTTGTGCTTCTAAAGAACCTTATGTCTAAACACTAAACTGCATAATCCTAAATCAAATAAAGAGTGAATATATTTATATCATTTATTACTTAAGCAATATCTAGTAACTTATAACCAAGTGAAAGAAAGCATTCTTGATGTGCTTCAGAGTTTAACTCTTGCATATGTTAGAAAAGGTCAAGTGGCATAGTGGGAAAATGGAAAAATGAACCATGACATCTCCAGGCTAGCTGTGACTCTTCGCATAAACATGCCATCTTCTTCTTCCACGACTGCACAGAATTTCTTCAGCTGTATCAACAGCAAAGACGGAAGACAGAAGGGCCTCAGCTGCCTGGACTCACTTTGCAGCTGGGGGTCCTCAGTGCACCTGGACTTTGTCAATCAGGTGGGCCTCCAAGGCTGGCTCCCAACAGTGACTGAGAATGACCATGAGGGATGGTCACATGAATGTCTCCGTAAATCTGCCATGAGTTGTTTTGGCAGAGTAGTGGAAATGAAACCTAATTTCAACTGGTCTAAAAGGGAATGTGCAGAAACAAACTGGAGACAGCAGGTGTAGTCAACACCCTTAAGAAGTATTGTTGTAAATACAAAAAGAGAAATGGGACTGCATCTGAGATAAAATGTACCACGGTAAATAAGAAAAGGAAAGGAATTTTTTTTTCCTGATAGGCTAAGTGGAACACCCTTAAAATGTGGCTATGTAATGCACTCTGATGGACAGGTGTGGGAAGAACTTTCTAGTCAGAAGAGCATATTTTAAACATTTTTTTAAAATTTAGGAACAACACTGAGAGATATGGCTGGAGAGAGTGTGGCTTCTGAGAGTATTAGCTGGACTGAAAAAAAATAAGCAACCAGAAAATTAGATGAGAGTGTACTTGTGGAAACTAGAATATTGACTAAGGAGCTTAGACTTTATGAGGCAACAAATAAGCCTTTTTTTTTTTAGACCGGATCTTACTCTGTCACCCAGGCTGGAGTACAGTGATACAATCTTGGCTCACTGCAGCCTCAAACTGCCAGGCTCAAGCAATTCTCCCATCTCAGCCTAGCCTGAGTAGCTGAGACTACAGGCATGTGCTACCACACTCAACTGTGTGTGTGTGTGTGTGTGTGTGTGTGTGTGTGTGTGTGTGTGTAGAGACCAGGTCATGCTATGTTGTCCAGGATGCTTTCAAAATCCTGGTCTCAAGTGATCTTCCCACCTTGGCCTCCCAAAGTGCTGGGATTACAAGTTTTAGCCACCACACCAAGCACAGATAAGCGTTTGTAATGTGAATTCAGGCACAACGTTTGAATTGGAGGGTTCACTGGAGGACTGAACAAAATGGAATAAGGAGGTAATTAGAAAATCATTCCCTTTTTTGAAGGGGAGGAATAGAGTACTCGATTAGAAAGTAGAACAGATTTGAGAAATGCTTCAAAAATATATAATCAGTTATCTATAGTGACTGAGAAGAACAAAGAGTCAGGTGACAACACCAAGGTTTCTGGTAACACACTGAACTTGGTAACAGAAGAGAGAAGTTCTGGTGTGAGGGAAGTCATTTCCTACTTCATGCCAGGTATCCTGGTTCAATGCTGATCTAAGTTCATTTCACATGGGGAGATTCTGAGTCCTCCAAGAATGGAAATGGAAGAAAGAAGACAAAATTTAGAAATGAGAAGAGATTAGTTTGGAATAAACACCCAGAGTGATAAAAAGGCCAACTTGAGGAAGTCATAACTTTTTGGAGAAAGTCAAGGTTGGGCATCCCTCCCTGTGTTGCAGCCATACCTCATTCTACAGCTCTCTGCAGATCTTGTGTTTCTTACAGATTGACGGTTTGTGGCAACCCTGCATCGTTCAAGTTCATTGGTGCCGTTTTTTATACAGCATGTACTCACTTCGTGTTTCTGTGTCACATTTTGGTTATTCTCTCAGACGTTTTTCTTATTATTTTGTCTGTTGTGGTAATCTGTGCTCCATGATCTTTGATGTTACCACTGGAATTGTTTTGGGATACCATAAATCATGCCTATATAAGACAGCAAACGTAATCAATAAATGGATTTTCTGACTGCTCCACTTCTCCTGTTTCTCTCCCCCTCCTTTGGCCTCCCTATTCTTAGAGATACAACAATATTGAAATTAGGCCAATTAATAACCCTACAATGGCCTCTAAGTGTTGAAGTGGAAGAAGGAATTGCACATCTCTCACTTTAAATCAAAAGCTAGAAATGATGTATCAAGAAAGGCATGGCTAAGGCCCAGACAGGCCAGGAGCTAAGTAAGTCTCTTGTGCTGAAAGTGTTAGCCAAGTTGTAAATGCAAATGGAAAGTTCTCAAAGGAATTTAAAAGTGCTACTCCAGTGATCATATGAATGATAAGAAAGTGAAACAACTTTGTTGTTGATATGCAGAAAGTTGCAGTGGTCTAGATGGAAAATCAAGCCAGTCACAACATCCCCAGAGCAGAGCCCTAATTCTCTGCAATTCTATGAAGGCCAAGGAAGCTGCAGAAGAAAAGTCTGAAGCTAGTTTAGATTGATGAGATTTAAGGAAAGAAATTATCTCCATAACATAAAAGTGCATGGTGAAGCAGCAAGTGCTGATGGAGATGCTGCAGCAGGTTATCTGGAAGAGCTAGCTATGGTAATTGATGAAGACTGCTACACACAACAGATTTTCAGTGTAGATGAAACAGCCTTATTTTGAAAGAAGATGCTATCTAGGACTTTCACAGCTACAGAGAAGTCAATGCCTGGTGTTAAAACTTCAAAGACACGTTAACTTTCTTTTAGAGGCTAATACAACTAGTGATTTTAAGTTGAAGTCAATGCTCATTTACCATGCTGAATTTACCCTTAAGAATTATGCCAAATCTACTCTACCCTATGAATAGAAAGCCTGTTTATAGCATGATTTACTGAATATATCAAGCCCACTATTGGGCCTTACTGCTCTGAAACAAAGATTCCTTTCAAAATATTACTGCTCATTGACAATACACCTGATTACCCATGAGCTCTGACGGAGATATACAAGAAGACTAATGTTGTTTTCATGCCTCCTAACAAAACAGCCATTCTGCAGTCAATGGATCAATGAGCCATTTCAACTTTCAAGTTTTATTACTTAAGAAATACATTTTGTAAGGCTATAACTGCCGTAGATCTTGATTCCTCTGATGGTTCTATGCAAAGTAGATTGAAAACCTTCTGGAAAGGGATCACCATTCTAGGTGTCATTTAAGAGTGTTTGTGATTCATGAGAGGAGGTCAAAATATCAATATGAACAGGACTTTTGAAGAAGTTGATGCCAACCATTGTGGATGACTTTGAGGGATAAGACTTCAGTGGAGATGTACTGCATAGTCACTGCAGATGCAGATAACTAGAATTAGAAGTAGAGCCTGAAGATGTGACAGAATTGCTGCAATCTCATGATAAAACTTGAATGGATGAAGTGTTGAATCTTATGGATGAGCAAAGAGAGCAGTTTCTTGAAGTGGAATCTACTGCTGGTGAAGATGCTGTGAACATTGTTGAAATGACAATAAAGGATTTAGAATACTACCTAAATTTTGTAGATAAAGAAGCAGCAGGGTTTGAGAGTATTGATTCAATTTTGGAAAAAAAATTCTAATGGAGGTAAAATGCTATCAAGTAACATCACACACTACAGAGAAATCTTTCATGAAAGGAAGTCAATGCTGTGAACTTTATTGCTATCTTATTTTTTTAAATTGCCACAGCCACCCCAACTTTCACCAGCCACCACTCTGATCAGTCAGCAGTCAGCAGCATCAAGGCAAGGCCATCCATCAGCAAAAAGATTATGACTTGCTAAAGGCTCACCTGATCATTAGTATTTTCTAGCAAGAAGTACTTTTTAATGAAGATATGTATAATTTGAGACATAAGGTTATTGCACACTTAATAGGTTATAGCATCATGTAAATATCATTTTTATATGCACTGGAAAGCTAAAACATTTTTGTAACTCATATTCTTGGAATATTTGTTTTATTTTGATGGTCTGGAAGCCTAACCCCCAACATCTCTGAGGTACTCCTGAAATTATTTCATGTGCTTGAAG
This sequence comes from Carlito syrichta, assembly GCF_000164805.1. Classification (NCBI taxonomy): domain Eukaryota; kingdom Metazoa; phylum Chordata; class Mammalia; order Primates; family Tarsiidae; genus Carlito; species Carlito syrichta. Next base: position 338,976 of record NW_007252229.1, on the reverse strand, counting down.
TTAAGGCTTCTCTATATTTTGCACACTTAAGTAACTGCTCTCAGGGCCTTGACTATTCTGGCCCATACATCTTATAACTGATTTATTAAGTTGTTTTCTTCAAAAGAGAAGACATTACAATGAGTTGTAAGTCTCAACCACTAAAATAATTTTCCTAACATACAGTAGGGATACATAACTAACCATATAATTTAGAACATACTGCATTTTTTAAAAATTAAACACTTAGATAAATAAATTCTGTTTTTTCAACATGTATTGTATTAAAGTTAACCCTATTTTTCCAGGCCTAAGAACTTCTGTGAGGTTTATCAATGGTTTCATTATTTTATGGATGCAGGATTAGGTCTTTCCTTTCATTTCTCCTATTTTAGCTTAAGGACATGAATCAGTTGCTCAATTTGCAAGAGTTATTTACAGTGTTTGGCTAATCTGAAGACTGGCAAGCTTAGATTGTACCCAGTGATTTGGAGTTCTCATATAAAGAGGAATTTAAACAGGGAAATTTCGAGACGCTGTCATTCACTGCTCACTGGGATTCTATTCTGAAGGATCCAAAGGGTTTGTTTTTCTCTTGTCTTTAGGTTCTTTGTACAATTCTTTCTTTATCTTCCTTCATGTTTTTATGATGTCAGTTTGTGAATGGAGCTATCATTGTGAGTGACGAGCCGCCTGGCCATCCTGGGAGAACAGAGAAATTGCATAGCTTCAACGAAGAGGCAGTTTTCCAACATTTACTAACAGGGAAAACAAATCACGTGTCTGCATGAAATAGACAATGGCCATTTGGGTTCAAGGGAAGAAACCTTTATTATGCAAGAGATGAAACATTGTTTTTATTAAAATAGTTGTTATTGGTTTGAGGCAGCATTGCAGGCTGGTGTGTGGGTTTTAATATGCCATTTGTCTTTTCAACATCTACTGCCATTTAAAATGTCACCAGTTTTTCCCAGTGGTGAGGTAAAACCATGGGAACGGCATTCAAACCGCTTCACAGAAATACAAGCCAATTTTAACAAATTCATAATTAAAACTCAGCCAAATCTCTCCTTGTACTGCCAAAGTCCTTCCTGTGTATTTTCCGATTAAATATCCTTTCTCTGAGGAAGCAGGCTTCTGAAGATGCCAAAATTGAATCGCTAATGTCTATATAACAATGAGATCTCTCGGTTTCCATACCATTTTCAAATATCTTAATCCTGTTGGCGGTTTCACCTTTGTAGAAGAAATCCATTCATTCACTCATTCAATAAATATTTATTGAACACCTACTACATACCAAAACTGTTGTAGACTCAGAAGATGTGTTCGTGAACAAAACAATGCCTTTTCAGTCATTCTAGCAAAGAAAGCAAACAATAAGCAAATAATTAAGTACATAATAATAGACTATCAGGCTGATAAATGCTATGAAGAAAAATAAGGTAGAAAAGAAAAGAGAGAGTGAAAAAGTGTGATACTTTGGTAAGAATAGGGAAGAAAGATCTCACTGAAGAAGGAACACTTAAATAGAGACCTGAATGGGGGCAGAACATGGAAAGGGGGGAAAATGCACAGGCCAGAGGCAGACTCACCTTGAAACTCATGAAGCTGAAGCGTCAAGGCCCCTCAAACTTGCTCAAATTCCTGTCAAGGCCTTGGGAAGTACCTTAGTCTTGAATTCGCACAGTCATGTATTTATTGTTTTAAAATAGAATTTGCACAATCAGGAATTTTAACCACAATTAGTGATTTTCTGCTTTTTTCACTGCTGCTTCTCCCTCCATCATTCTCTTTTCATTCATGTCGGGTAGTTTCAGGGTGGTCAGTGGCCTTGTTGGGATCTTGTAGAGATGCATTTAATTTCTGTGTAATGGGAATATTTAAGTGGTTTGCAATTACTTTTTACTTAAGCCGTTGGCTTCCCCGTGTAGGAATCCAAGTATACTCCTATCATCCACCGTGCCAACGAGCAGCAGACAGTTACTTAATAAAAATATTATGTAATGGTGTTGGTCAGCGTATTTATTTATTTATTGATTTATTTTGAGTTGGAGTCTCACTCTGTCGCCCAGACTGGAATACAGTGGCTGCTCTAGACCACCGCAGCCTTGACCCTCTGGGCTCCGGCGATCCTTCCGCCTCAGCCTTCCAAGTAGCCGGAACTACAGGCATGCGCTACCACGCCCGGCTGATTTTTCGATTTATTGTAGAGATGAGGTCTCGCTGCCCAGGAGGGTATTGAACCGGCAGACTCAGGCAATCCACTCACCTCAGCCTCCCAAAGGCGTGGGATTACGGGCTGAGCCACCGAGCCCGGCTTGGTCAGTTTATTTAAATGGATACATTTTCTGTGGTTGCTTTCTTTTCCTGAATATATATTCACTTTTGTATCTAACTTCTGGATTTCTTACCTAACACAGGGCCTCCAAATTGTATCAGTTTCAAACTCATAGCACCTGTTTGGTTCTAAGAAGGAAACACACTTCATGTATTTAAGGCCTGCATGCCATATATGTAATAAGACAAGCAAAGTGAGGACCAGGAAGAAAGATGGGAGATGAGCTTGGAGGGTTGCCATAAGGAGGCTGCTTGGAGCCTTGGAGCTATAACATCTTAATTTCATACTAAGTAAGACAGCAAGTCATTGAAAGGTTTTAGATAAGGAAGTGATATAATCCACATGGTGTTTTGGAAACATCCCTCTGGCTTCACAATGAAGCATGGATTTGAAGGTGGCAAAACTGGAAACTGAGAGGCCAGTTCACTGCAATGCTTCAGAAAGGTGATGATATTGCTTAGATCTGAGTGCTGGTCATGAATGGTCATGTTTGGGATATATTTGAAGGTGTGTGTGATAGGATTTGTTGATGGATTGAAAGTGAAAGGTGAGATCGTTCATAGAAGACTCCAAGATTTTGGCCTGGGTAGCAGCCAATGACGAAGCTGTGTTTTGAAATGAAAAACACTGAGGGAAGAACATGTTTGAATTAAACCCAATATTTTTGTATGTATAAACTCTGAAATGCTTTCTACCCATCCAGTTAAAGATATCGTTTATATAAATTTCAGCCATCAATTGTTACTTAAAAGTATGGGACTTAATAAGGTCACCAGTACATGAGAGAATCAAAACAGAAAAAGTTTAAGAAATCTGCTCAAAGACACGTTGCTTACTATGAGAGAACCACGTTTCCCAATTTTGAGAATAGCTTTCTTTCCACTACAAGATTTCTATGAGAATTAGTATGCTAATAAGGAAAACTCCTGAATGTTTTGGAGTTAGATAAGTATTGCTTTTGAGAAAGAAGAGTAAAATATTGTAACTTTTTAGAATATACCTCAATATTCAAATCAAATCTTGTCACATAAATAATTTAAAATTAATTGCTTAATCTGTTTTATTGAATTTTACAAATTGTCATATATATGACAATTGATATATATTCATATACACACATACATACATTCTATCAAAGAACATTCTAGGTAAGCCAATCATCTAGAGAAAGGCATAGTATTTTTCTGTTGGAAACAGGTTTCCATTGTGTCAGCAAAAGAATCAAGCAACAAATTAATCTCTTGCTTGTCAGGGAAAAAAAAAAGACATTGCTTTAAGTTTGACCTGAAGGAGTCACTGGAAATCTGATGGGAATAGCTCAGGACTGGAAAAATCCTTTTGAGAAAATGACCCTGTCTGGGTTCAGCTCTGTTCTTAGTGGAATTGGGTATAAATGGCTTACAAGTGCCTCTTAATGCAATGCAGTTCAAATGCTATCAGCAGAGTCACATCAGATTGGAAGTGGGTTTGCCAGGACCTCGGAACCCAATAAGGTGCAAAGCAGCATAAATGAAAAGGCCTCATAGTGCTAAATAATGCAATAAGGTTTCCAAGGAGAAGATAAATATGACTCTGATCTATCTTGGCAGCATCATATCTGTCATTATTACTGAATGCAGAATTCAACATGGGAATGAAAAATAAAAATGGATATTACCATTTGAGAGTTCAGAGGTGCTAGACTGAAACAAGGCTCATATAACAAATTCACCTGAGGAAAAACAGCTCATACCACAGGATGAATCAAAAGAGAGTATTTACAAGGCAGTCACACAGTGATGAGCATTTTGCGGAGAAACCATAGGTTGACAAATTAGAGTCTAAGAGGACCGCTTCCCTAGAGGAATTACTTTGAAGATGAGACATTTACTTGCATTAATGTAAAGGCTTTTGATGTAGCTTCTGCAAGGAGCAAGGGGTTTTTGGACATTGTCTTATTCACCGACATGATTCATTCTTTTTAGCTCAGTTTAGTCTTTAAAACATATTTAGGTAACTGCAAATAATCCCCCCAGCAGCAAAAAACCAAGCTATTTTCTTAGCAGGGTTTACTAAGGAAGCCCAACTACCTTAGAATCTCAACCAGCTCCCTTTTCCCCTAACTGTTTAAATCTAGCAAACAAAAAAGTAACCATTTTAGTCAAATCTTCATTTTGTCAACAGAACTTTTCAAGCCTTGACTGAATTATCTTCACAGAGGAGATAAATAATCCATTTTTCTAAAAAAGCACAATAGCTGTAGTTCACCTTTGTTAACGTTCACGGAATGAACAAGGTAAGGAAAATTTCATTTTTTGCAACTCAAATTTTACCTGAGAAAGCTGACAGTTCAATCACAGATGTACAGATTTCCAAAACAAAGAGAAATTCAAATCACAAATCAAAGCCTTTTGAAAAACAGAAGCATGTGAAACATTATTATATTCCTAGCAAAATATTTTTAAATAAATAGATATGATAGCTACTTTTAAATAACCTTGTGTTTGTAATAATGCGATAGAAGATTGAATATATTTATTGTAGAGTCACCATAGGATATTAATTCTTCAATTTGAAGCCATAAAATCCTGAAATTTGACACTTAACTTTTAACAGCAAAATGCTTAAGATGAATAATAGTGTAATATTTCCAACCAAGTATGAATATTCTAATGACAAAGAAGTGGAGAAATGGGGAAGGCCAACAATGGACATTCATCTTCAATTGCCATCTTTCTTGTGTGGCTTTCATGACTCATTCTAAGGTTATTTTTATACTGGAAATTAATTGAAGCTGCTGAATTCACTAATCCACTAAGATCATCCAGCCAAAATGTAGAGACCAGTGTGAAAATGGGAATGTCTCTGTGGTACAAATCATGCCACAGACTTCACAAGAGATCACACTGGATTTTTAAATTAAAAAGTCAAAAGAGTCAATTTCCTGGTGTGCTTTCTACCAGATGCAAACTCTCTTAATAAGTATTTGCTTATATTTACTATAGTTGAAAATGGCCTATGGAAGTTAATTCCACTGAGAGAGAAACAAGTAGTTCTTACCAATACAAGTACAGATCTCTTCAAAGGCTTGGTTTCATTCTGGATTATGGGACAATCCCATGGAAAACTGAAATATTTCTGTGGGTTAATTTTTCCCCCACTTATGGATGACCAAACAACATACTTAATTTGAGAGTCAAGATGTGCTGGTGAACTTAAGAGTCTTACATTCAGACTCTCCCAGGCCTTTTATTATATTCCAGCACGCTTACTTTCTGTGTGATGTTGTGTATGACTTACAGGCGAACATCTATGTAGAATATATGTTAGTTCACTATTGGAGGTCATATTTACTCCTTGAAGCCTGTTCTGGCAATTTAAATACATGAAGCTTGTAAAGTATGAAGAGTTTGTCAGTCCTTTCCTAAAGGGCAGACCACAGAGAGTTGTCTTTCAAGTGTATTTATTTAGAGATAGTTTAATATAATAGAAAGGACACCCATGAAGAGTCAAAGATGACTCCATATTTTGGAGGTTGTGCAGTACCATTATGAGAAATTAGAAATACTGGAAATACTGATATGACATGAAAGGTTGTAAGTCCAGTTTTAGAATATGGTGTTTGACTCCTGGTCATTTTTACAATTGGAAATGACTAGCAGGCAGTTGAACAAGAGGATAAATATGTGGAAAATGAGTCAGAACTAGAGGTAGGTATTTGGAAAAGACCAGCACAGAGTTATATTTAAAGTCATGAAATTGGAAATGATCTTCTAAAATGCATGTCTTAGAGGGGAAACACATTTTACCTTAGGTTTTTATGTTGCCCTAAGAAAATATCTTTATAATTTCACAAATGTCTCTACTATTAAGAAGTCCTTAGGTCTAAGATATTCATTGCTCCTCAGATACTAGGAAAGGCATTAATAGAAAAGACATATTTGAATTTGTGATATAAAATAAAGAAATCAACTGGGCAGGGTAGCCTGTAGTCTTAGCTACTCGGGAGGGTGAGGCAGAAGAATTGTTTGAGTTCAGAGGTTCAAGACTAACCTGGGCAACATAACAAGACCCTGTCTGTTAAAAAAAATCAAAATAAATAGAGAAGATAAAGATCTTAGTCTTACTATGGAAAGTCGGATACTATAAAGCAAACCTAGAAGTAAACAACATGCTTCCTTTAACTAGTCACCTACAGCTAAGTGAAACTGAACTGTGGAAGGACTAGCAAGTAATTTCTATTTGAAGTAATTCCAAAGATTACACAGTATAGAGAACTTTCTCAAAAAAATTTACTCATAGCATTCCTCCTCAATTTTGGTTTGCATGAAGATTAAAGTGGTATTTATGCCAAATGAATTGATATGCTTCTCCATGATAAATTAGACTTAGAGGCAAAATTGGATACTGAAATCTTCTCTCTGAATATGAGTTACTTAGTTAATCAATTAATAAACTGGGCCCCAGCATAAGCCTTAGTAGAAGCTTCCATTTTATTTATTTACTAACCAGAAAATATGCCATTTAGCCTACACTTTGTTACTTACTTTAGATCCAGTTTTCTGTTTCAAAAATATATCCCAGTTTCTTAGTGAATAAAAATGCATGTCTACTGGAGTAGACAAGAATGACAATTACAGATTCCTCATAAACGTAGAAGGGGTTTCAAAGATAGTCTAGTAGAGTCATCTTCAAACACTCCCAATGAAACCTCACTAGGAACAGCAATATGTGAAAAAAAGATGAGACTGCCCGTTGAAGCCAGGCTCATCGTCAGTTTCTCAGCCCCACATCGCCCCCAGGCAACATCTGTGGAAGTCTAAAGGGCACACAGTCTGAACACACCTAGGTATTCTAGTATCCCACCTGACTTGTGAATCATACCTCCCAACACCCTGAATGTATGGCTATTCAGCGTTTTGAGCGTCCCTCTAGTGATATATCTCATGTAGTCCTACCTTGTTCAAGGCTCCCTGTATGTCTAATTAAATTACCTCCTTGTCTACAAGGCATATGTTTATTCTTTTTAAAAGATCTGTTTATGCCTGAGAGAATTCAGGTTGTTCATTCAGTCATGATTTCCATTTATACAAACCATATAGACATTTTCCCAATAGATTCTATTTGCTTATTTGTCCAGTGAACCTGCCTCTATGTCCAGGTCAGTGATTCATAAGAGCTTTTTGAGTGATGATGGCCTATCTTCACAGAAATGAATGCTTTGTTCTCTAAATAGAAACTCCAGGTACTATTAGCATCTCATGAGTCCTTGGCCTTCTTTAACCTCACAGGCTAAATAAAACTATATTCCAAATGAATAATCTGCCTCTGACAACTCTGGGCTTAGGGGTCTCCAGACTCCAGTCTCAGGGTTTTGCTCTTTTTTCCTTTTTGTCACTTTCCTACCATAGTTAAAGTCACTCCCTATCAGGAACAGACTTAGCCACACTACTGTCTTCAATCTCCTGTCTTTGTTACGTGGGATACTTGTGTAAATATCCTTGTATGTTTCAATACGGGTGAGTATTTTATGTTGGTGATTGTATGTTGCTGCATTAGAACATGACCAAATTGCAGGCCATATCTGAACAAAGTATACTCACTCCTCTTAAGTCTGGTTTCAGACTCATTTAGAGTTCATCTTGAGAGAGGAGGACAAAAATGTGACTTGATTCTGGAAAGTGTCATTATGATGTAGTTATCCAGGATAGGAGTGGAAGATAGTGACAGATTGCAATAACTAAGCTTATTGTTCACCGGTCTGCAGTTGGACTGGCTGTGCACTGGATAACTACTTTCTCAGAAAAAAAATTCAATTTGTTACCATTTAAAGGAACTCATCTTAGGCCAAAGAGCTAAATGTGCTAGGATCATCCTATCCAGGCGATTTTCTGATGGTTTCTAATTTTGTGTGATTTTCATATTTAGTCCTTAGTTTTGCATCTAACCTCAATTCCTGGGGAAATTCTTTTTAAATAATATTAATGACATTAATCATAATTCATGAAATCACATTGTATAAAACACTCACAAATGTCTGCCATTTAATAGAAAAAAAATTGTGTACCAGGATTATTAAAGGAACCATGTCCCTTCTTACAAGACTGAAGTCTTGAGCAGAGACATGAGGGGAGAATTCCAGGTTCCTCAGTTTACTGTGTCTCTCCCTTATTGTGACTGGTGATGTAAATGCAGAGCAAAGAACTGCATTTGGTACCATATCTTACGGCCCATAGACCATGTCTCAATCACTGTCCCTTCCTGTCCCTTTCTCTCATTCCCTTTTCCACCTGTTTTTTTATCCAGAGTAGAGTTAATAAAGATCACATCACAATACCAGCTCAAATCCTTTTCTTTTCTTGTAGTCCTTCCATGAATTAATTTGACCAGCAACCATCCCTCCCACCAATTTATACCCAGTCTCAAGTCCTCCAGAGCATGAATTGCCAAGCAATTTGTCCATTTCTATGTGTTTTCCTCTGATTTGTTTTTCCTCACCCATGTTTGACTTGGACAATAAAAGAACAGAGATAGATTGGCTTGCATGCCTATCTTTATATGTGACTCCAGCCACCACCCTATCTCATCTAATCCCTGACATGTTAGGACCCGAGGAATCCTAGTACAAGTCCAAGTATGAAAGGTTGAGAAATACAGTATCTATGAGTCCAAGTAAACTCAGGTGAGGCAAAAAATGGTGATTTTGAAGAAATGTTTTCTAAGCTAGGTCAGAGAGGGTAGTTTCCTAAAAGACCAGTGAAAACCATTTATTTGAAATTTAAGATTTAAAGACCTGTGAAAGAGTGATCCTTCTGTAGTTCGGTGACTTTATTTCTAATCTGTGTAAGTTCTATTTTTCAATGCAGGCAAGACTTAGGTAGAATAGAAAGGATGTCACCACTGTTTTCCAGCCTGACTCAGGGATAGGATAAGAGTTGGAACTCAGTTGTATTAGCAAGGTGTAATAGGTTTCATCCACACAAAAGATATTTTGTACATGGTCATCGATGACTTGCTATCTTGGTCTAGGACTAACCAATGTTAGAAATTTCCCTATTAAAACAGGATTGTTGTACATGAGTTTTTACATTTTGTAAGAGCCAGTTTCCCCTAAGAATATTCATAGAATATAAGCCTGATCAGTGGATTAGATATGATTATAAATGGGCTTCATGTCCAATCTAAAGGCAGGCTTTTTATGTTTTTCTTTAGTAGAGAAATAGGTATAAAGAACTTGAAAACACGAGGTGTCCAAAGAAGGATGAAGAAGCCAAAACATAAACATGAGAGAGAAGAAGTGAGAAGACAAGCTTTCTCAAGTGTCTCCTGATCTCTGACTGAGAATGTTTCCAGTTTGTGGCAAAGGATGTCTGGATGGTGCCAGTAGTGATGCCCAGCTGTTGAGTGAGGCATCTCGCCTTCGATTCCGTACCTCCACCTCTGCTGTGGTGAGCCTGTTTAACTTCAGGTTAGCAGAAAAAAAATCACACCATTTGGAGAATGCAATTAACATTCTGAACAATATTTAAACAAAATGCCTGCTCACGTAAATTGTGTCTGCTCGGCTACTACTCGAGTGCCTTCTACACCAAAACCGGTAATTAGAAAGACCACTACTGAGCTCCTTCAATCTCAACTCAACAAATAACTGCATTAATGGGGAACATCTAATTCCAACACATAATTAAGTTTGGCAGTCTGGAATTATTCATTTTTTTCTTTGAGTTTAACCTTTCTTCCCTGAACATTCTGCAATTCTTCCAAACCATCTTTGCTCCAGGTCATATGCCACACATGTCTATAACACATTTATTTCCACAGTTAAATCACTTTGTTAAACAGACACAAGAAATATCAATGTCTCATTTCCCCTGCTTGATAGGAATGTTGGCCTGAGCGATACATATTCATGAAATTTAGAACCCAAATATATACGAGAGATTATCTTACTTATCCCATACCCAACTTAAAAAATGAGAACTCTATAGGCCAGTATAAAAATTCAAATTCTACCATTATGAATCAAGTATATTGCTTCTTTTATGGTTACTGATTTAAGAAATAACTGAACCACCTTTATATACCTATATCCAATAAAACTTGTGAAATTAAAATGTTTTTAAATTTTATCTGTAAACTACTAACTATAATGCAACCACTCTTTTAAACTGATTTTTGGACCTCAAAAATCTCAGGCAGGCATTACTCATTGATCCTCATAACAGTCCTTCAGTCCAACAACCGCTACTATTCATGAAGGTGAAGCAGACACCATCATCCCTAATTATTACATGAAAAGGAAGTGCATCTAACAGCATTCAAGTGAATTTTTCCAAGATCACATGGTAGGCACAAGACAGCAAGAAACAGAAGCCGGTTTTCAGCCGGTAGTTGAGAGCCCCTTCTTTCCATGAAGTGCCTGAATTCCTACCTTCACGTATACTTCAAGTCCTCTTACTGTCTCTTTATGAGTGTTCAAGGTTCTGCCTGTACCTGTTCAAGATCATCATAACCTACCTACTCAGGAGCCATTTATGCGAGTGTAAAACAACAATAAAAAGAAGCTTGGTAAATGAGAGGTCATTTATATCTTCTCAAAATACGGAAAAAAGACTTTTGATTATTTTAGTATTACACAGGCAATGGACCTGTTTTAAGAGTCAATTTTAGTTTTGACCAATTACTCAGCTAAAGAAATTGTTAAGGGATAGAAAAAATTATATAAAATATAATCCTAATATTCCAAGAGTTTAGAGTTTGGATGAGGGGCAAACTCATGCACATGAAACAATCAATGAATAGTATGAGACAAATTTCACAGAGCTCTGGGGAAAGTCATTTTGGGTCAACATTTTCAGATGTGTTTCCACCCTAGGTGTGTCAGGGGGATACTGTGATACACCCATTTCAGAACCCAAACATTCATTCCTCTAGCTGCTGGTAGTGGTGGCTGATGTCTATCACCTGAGACTCTCTCTAGGAATGACATAGATAAAAAGAGCTTCATCATCCATGGTCATGCCATTTTCCCGGGGACAGCCCACATCATATTGGTGCTTGATGTCAGGTGGTGGAGTCAGGGTAGGGAATGAAGACTGCAATAGATTGAATGTTTATGTCCCCTCAAACTTCACATGTTGGAATCCTACTCCTCAATGTGATGGTATTAGGAGGTGGGACTTTTGTGAGGTGATTGGGTCATAAAGGCAGAGTCCTCAAGAATAGAATTAAAATTCACACACACACACACACACACACACACACACACACACACACACACACATAAGGGACTTATCCAGAGTCCCTAACAAAAGAGACCCTGGAGAGCCCTCTCACCCCTTCTGCCCTGTGAGAAAACTGCCTGTAAACCAGGAAGTAGGCCCTCACTGGACACCAGATCTGCTGGCGCCTTGATCTTGACTGTCCTGGTCTCCATAACTATAAAAAAGTACATTTCTGTTGTTTATAAGGGTAACTTTGTTATAGCCTCCTGAACAGACTAAGGCAATGATCCAGTCCACATGTCTGAATTTCAGATAATTCTCAGGGGTTATTCACACCAGAGGTTGGTTGCATATTTGTAAAAATGGTATTTTGACTCCATTTCTCCACAATTTCACCTCTCCCTTGACTAATGCTCAGTCTCCTACAAAAGTTGTTCCCAAGAGCAACCCTCCACAAACATCCCAAGAATTACAAATCTCCACCTCAGAGTCCCAGGGGAGCCATCTTGCAAGTAAGTGTCCCATCCAACTCCTCCCACTTTCCTCTGATTTCCCCCAGAATTCACTGCACTCCCTAAATGTGCCCTAGCCCCAGCTCGCTCACCCTCTCTCTCTTTCCTTTGTTACCTTTTCTGGACATCTCAACTTAGTTCACATATGAAATTGTTCCTTCTGATTCTCTCATTTACCTCCCCAGATTTATATTACCATTATGAATCTTCCTGTCAACATGCCTATCCCCTTAAGGACCATTCAGTTATCGTAAGCACTTGCCACATGTTGGGCCTCAATGATCACAATATGGCACAAGGCCTATCTGTTTCCACCACTCCATCCAGAATAGCCAGGTTAAATCACAGGGTGCTTAAGTCCACTGGATGCTTTGGAAGCAAATCCACAAAGGGACAGACAACTTGACAGGAAGATACATCATACTAAAGCCACAGAGGAAAAGGAAAGAACTGAACAGAAATTTAGAAAGCACCCGATACAAGCAGAGTGATCAGCAGAGCCAGGAAGAAGTCAGGAACAAAGTCTGTGCCTCTGATGAGTTTCAAGCACCGATCCAGAATTCTTGGAATCTACTAGGCCATAGCTCAAGCTGTGTCTTAAGGCACATTGTGGCTATAGCAGCTCTGTACTTCTGAGTCTGTATGCAAAACTACTTTAAGTTGGCAGCCATATGCTTTTAAGAAATCATGCATGTGCTGTGGAGACTGACTTGCCAGAAGGCTCAGCTCCTCCACCTTAATATATGCATCTCAGTGATATTCCTCCATGAGTCTGCAGCTCACCAGGGGATCCTATAGGAAGTCAGGGGCAGGAACAATGACTGTGCCTTACTGCCATGCTCTTGTCTCTCAGTACCCTCAGTTCAAGTTTTTCTCAAGTTCCTTGCCAATGGTGATAGGGCTTCCATGTGGCTTCTATGAATAAAAGGGGTATTCAGGCTTATTCAGCACCTACTAGACACCAGGTCTTCTGCTTGGTGGTGGTTTTCATCATATTTTATATATAACTACATGTTACCTGACTTTCTTTGAGACTGAAATAAATTAGCCTGAGCCCTTTACCATGTACTAATAAAAGTCCAACGCTTTCCCTGGGATTTCTGAGAATGTCCAATTATGTTTTTATGACTGCCTCTGGCTCTAATCTCCTGTTTCTTCTGAACTCTTATTATCATTCTGGTCTTAAACACATAGCTGATTCTCATCCCTATCCTCCATGCTGACCCAAACATGGAACTCAGAACCCCCCAAAACCATTCCAACATAGAATTACAAATACTAGTCTTTACTGAAGAAGAGGAAAAGCAATGATGTTTTGCACCAGAACTATAAGAAAGTAACATATTCTCAAATAATAAAATCCCTGTTTTTAAGTTCTTCTGTTCCTCTATCACTAGGTAATATTTGCTTGGCATATCAGCCTCTTGTCTAGTTTCTGGTATATTTTTTGTCTCTAATCTGCCTCTTCTCCCTAGTTTTCCATTTTTTGTTCTGCCCTCAACTTCCGTGATATTATTGCACAGATGATTTTAGCTCTTCTCCCCTTCTTAGCTGTAGACATAATTTCATATTCCCAAAACCCCACAATTGCCTGAAACAAAGGACCAGTTAGTTATTCCAGATCTTGCTCATTGGCAACCCAGAATTGGGAGAGCCTCTGAAATCCTTGTTTTCTGTTTCTTCCTCCCTTACAGTCTCAGGAAGCGGAAGGGGCTACCTAAAGACTCATTTTCCTACCATCATAAATGATGCCCTCCTCTTGAGGTAGAAGGAGCAGTTCCAATGTGTTTAAATAGCATTATTTTTTCTTGCCCCAACGCACAGAGACAAGGAAATGAACAGAGAGGGCACACACAAAGCCAGCTCCAGAACCCAGGGTGGGCCAAAGAATCACCCATTTAATTCCTATCATGCTGCTTATCATTCTGGTCTTAAACACATAGAGATGGGGGCCAGCTGAGTATCCATTACTATGACATCAAGGAACCACATGGAAAAAGAGGGTGGGAGGGAAGGAAAGATGGAAGAAGAGGCAGAAGCTGGCAATGGTATGGAAATTGAGCTTGTGGTGGAAATTTCTCTCTTATTCACAGAGTTAGGATAAAAAAAAAAAAAAAAGTATAAGGAGTCCGGAGATGGAGCTGAGCATTGGTTGTTAACTCATTGCTGAATGCAAATAGGACAATCTGGAGGGAAATGGACTTTCTCACGGTGCTGAATGTCTACTTACAGCAAGTCACTTTCAAAGCAGGTATCCCCCCAAAATGATAAGCAAGTGAATATAAACTCCTATTCATCACAATTATTCTATGCTCCTCTGAACTGTTAGCATTGACTTTTACTTCCCCCTTTATATCTGCAATTCCAAACAAAAACAAACAACAACAACAAACTTCTTAGGGACTTCTAACAAACACCTCTTTAAAAATACACATTTACTGCCTGGCATAGTCTTTCTTTTCTGCTAATTATCCAATGAAATTAGAGGCTAAATGGGTTTAAAACCTACAAAATAATGTACTGTTCTGATGATTTCAATTATGAAAATAATTCTGAATTACGTATTTTCATACTTCAATAAAATCTGCCATGCATTATGCCTAAAATTATAACTTTTTCTGAAGCTCACTCCACACCCCCAGGAGCGTAGCAATACCCTTGAGCCAAGGCAATACAATGCTGGCATGACCTGCACTGTGTGTGCCTGAACGTGCATGGGGCTAAGTCATAGTGACCACACACACGCATGGTGAAGTGTGTGCTTGCTAAACTTCTAACTGACACACAGGAGCACATATTATTCTCTAGCTATGAGGAGTGAACAAACACAGCAAGATCTGTATGATGAATAGCAACACTACATCTTATCTAGTACAAAGAAGTGTAAACGTGAACACCTGTGATGGCTTCAGCAGAATTTAGTGATCTCTCCAATAGCCTCACTCTGCATTTCTGAAGTGCATAAACAAGTTTATTTCAAGGTAGCTGTCTTCCCCTAAACTATGTTCTCTATCTTCTACTTTAAAAATATACCATTCATCTTCAGTAAACACTTTTGGTTTTTTGTTGTTGTTTCTTTAGAAGCAAGTTATGTGATTATGTCTCCATTACCTTCATTTAGACCAAGCCAAAAGAAAAGAATTTTTTTTTAAAGTATATTCTTCCATGAGGCAGAAAAGTGAAAAACACCTCCTGCAAGTTATGTGGTAATAATAACTTGCTATTTTAACCTCTAGATGCCATTTGCATTTTGTAATGTAATTTCCCAGCTCTGAAAGGACAGTGATGGAACGATCTGACCTTTACATATTACTGTTTGATTTCTCTCTCAGTGCTCACTGGGAGGATTGAGAAGAGCTAAATATACCTGAGAAATTTCTGTCTTTCTCTACACAGAGATGGTGGTCTCAGCAGCTCCCTTCCTCTACCCCTCAAGAAATAGCTGGCAAGCTTCTCGTCCTTGGGTTGTTAATGTGTGGCCCCACAGAGACCTGGAGTAGAGAGCTGTTCCTTCTTCCCACTGGCAGGAAATCTCATGAGATAAAAAATAACAGCTAATTTTGAATTTTTCAAGTCTTCATCTTGAACTCAAACAAAACCTGACAGGAAAACTATTGTGTTGCCTGTTTTATGAACTGTGACAAGAATGCCAACAGAGGGAGAAACCAGAACCTGGCCCCCACCAAAACAACAACAACAACAACAAAATAACCAAAAAACAAAAACTCTCCTCTAGTGAGAGTCAATCCTTTGGGTAGGATTCTGTCTATCCTTTCACTTAGAGAAATAACAAAATATTTAACAGCACAACTTCAAAATGGAGTGAGTTCTAAAATGGAAAGGAATTATTGTTGGATAAAATGAGAAAAGGGGTTGGAAGTCTGACTCTGAAGTCAAGTGGCCCCGAGCTTTAAACCCCATTCTATACAAATCAGCCTTTCCATACTCAGTTCTTTACCTGTGAGATAGGGTTATTAAATATTTCTACTCAGGTGGCTCTTGTAAAAGCTGATGTAAAGTATATATCCTGATACCTGATACATGGTAAGTGTTCATTACATCACAACAACTATTTCTATTCTTAACATTAAGGGTTGTCTTTTTTCCTAGTCTAAATACAGAAGTAAGCAGAGACTTGAGCTGACTGCATCACGCTTAATTCAATACACTTTTATTCACCCTGCTCCATGTGTGAGGCTCTTATCAAGCACAGTCAGAGATGTGGTCTTTGTCTTCGAGAATTTCTCACAGAAGGCCTGTGGCATTTGAAGATTTAACATCTGCTTAGTCTCCTCTTCATTAATTAGCCTGAATCTCAGTGATGTGGCAGCTTTATCTGAGTTGTAAGTTTGAGTACTGTGCACTGTAAGATTAAGTTAGTTGCTCCTGGAAGAGCCACTGAATTCATGACAGCCCAGCCAAGTGCCCTGTCATTGCTTCCGAGTGTGTAGGTATGGTTGAAGAAAGTAATCTTCAATTATATGTACTAAAAAGGTGATCAAAGTGTGAGGATTTTTAAAGGATCTTGTGATGGATCATTTGTAAATATCAAGTACAATTTTTAGAACCTGGAAATGCTGGATCAGGAAGGATGTTAAGAGAAATTCACTTTCTGGTCTCACCCTCTTATCTCTGGACAGAACAGCCATCTAAGCCAAGTAGGACAGATATAATGATCTTTTTTTGTTCTGAAGCTTTCTAAGGATGCATACCTCCCAACTATTCTTGGTAGCTCCTTCCAATACTTCTCACTTATTACAGCCAAGATGCTCCTCCTTATGTCCAATTAAACTTTGTTTCCTTATTCAAGTTAAGATTCTTTCTGAAGAGGAGTCAAATCCATTCTCTTTTCCTATTTCTGATTAGTACCTAACACTTTGCATCCCGCATACAGTAGATTCAATATGATTTAAATCAGTCAATGAACCAAACATTTCACAAACCCAAAGGCATTCATCAAGCTACTCCCGAACCTTTATAAAGCTTAATTCTGGACTAAATAATACAGTTGCTAATGCAGTTCCTACTAGGACCCACTTTGCTAAGTATTAACCATGTTTCCTAAATCTTCGAAATGTCTCCATGTTTAAATGTTATCAGAAATAACGATATTTTATGATCTCACTGATTTAGTGACCTAATCATCACACGTAGGTTCTGAAGCTAACCTACTGGGTGCCAATTACAGCTCTAACACCTACTAGTTGTGTAAATTTGGACAAGTTACCTAATGTTTCTATATCTCAGTTTACTTATCCATAAAATAGGGATAATAATGATCACTTTTAATAATGAGGTTTTGACATCTGCTTTGTCTTCTCTTCATAAATTGGCCTGAACCTCAGAGATGTGGCAGCTTTACTCTGAGATATAAGCTTGAGCAGTGTGCGCTATAAGGTTAATAAGTTAGTTGTTACAGGAATAGGCACTGAATTCATGACAACCCAGCCAAGTGCCCTATCATGTATTTGAGTGAAGCAGCACACTTCAAGTGGTTGCTTTATGGATTAAGTAGGTTAATATTTATAAAGCAGAAGGGAATCTGCCTTGTAGAAGTGCTTGTTATGTGTTAATTTTCAAGACTCTGGGATAATTTATCAGGCCTGAAGATTCCTGAGAATCTCTTGGGTGTTTTTTTGTTTTGTTTTTTGTTTTTTTAATATTCTTAGTAATCTTATCCTCACAGACTTCTTAACACTATTTCTCCTTCCTGGAATATCCATCCCTTTCCTACCTAGATTATTCTTCTCCTGCACATCTCAGCTGTGCTGCATTTTTTCTGTTATGTCATAAGATGTGATCTCAGCTCAGGGTTTTTTTTTTTGCTAGCACTCATGATCAATTATGACTTCATGCAGAGAGATGGTTTTTCATAACCTACATTTTCAGTGAGATTTTGGGATTCTCCTTAAAGGAATAAAGTAAATCCTATAATTTTTAATAACCCTACACAGTTCTTGTCGAGTTCTTTTGCTCTTCTAGGTAAGCAGAGGTGAATTGACAGATCATACTTTTATTAGTTCAATTACCAACAATTTTAGGGTTTTTTTTACCTACTCTAGTTGTATTGTTGATATTTATATATAAAGCACTCATAACAGTGCCAGGTTACATTGTAAGTGTTCGATATGTGGGATGATGATGATGATGATGATGGTGATTGCTGTAGATTTAATGTGTGTTTCCTGCCAAAAGTCATATGCTAAAACCTAACCCGCAATGTGGTGGTATTTTCAGGTGGGGTCTTTGGGAGGTGATTAAGTTGTGGGAGCAGAGCCTATATGAATGGGATTAGTACTCTTATAAAAGGGACCCTAGGGATCCCCCTCGCCCCTTCCACTATGTGAGAACAGTAAAAAGAAGGTTGTCTTTGAACCAGGAAGTAGGCCCTCACCAGATACGTCATCTACCAGTACCTTGATCTTGGACTTCTCATCTTCCAGAACTGTGAGACAAATTTTGTTGTTTATAAGCCATCCATGCTATAGTATTCTATTATATCAACCCAAACAAACTGATGACAAAGACAATGATGATGATGATGAGAATGACAGTGATGTGATGAAAGAGAATACTATACTTAAAAATAACCAGAACTCCCCACCAAGCACCTACTACAAGTCAGGGCACTATGTTAAAAACTTGTATACATTATTTCATTTAGCCCCCAATAACCTAAAAAGAAAATATCATTAATCTCCATTTTAAAGAGAAATTCAGACTCTGAGTGGTGTAGGGTAATCATAAATCCTGGCTTTCTTGGGACAGTGTTGTTTTCACTTGTTGCCCACAGGTATTTATTAATAGTGCCCCTTTTCATTCTCAAAAGTGTATGTTTGGACAATGATTTATATTATTACTCTAGAGTCAATCAATGCCAATGTAACAGATTAAAAATTAGAAGTCAACTCCAGAGCTCTAACACTTAGGCCAAGCCCACGGAAACCAGAGATTCCATTTTTTCTACATATAAGGGAGTAGCATAAAATATAAAATTTAGAGAGGTAGCGAAGGACCACTTGTAGACTGAGACTTTGTTTAGGAGGTAACACGGTCCAGCCCCCTCATGGAGAATCATGAAAAAATCATCAGGAAGAAAGATGAATACAATTTTTTTGTTAGTTCTCACAAAAAAAAGTCACTAATAGAAGCAATGTGGATTTCTACTACATGATGAAAATCCCAATTTAAAACAAGAATGTTATTATATTTGATTATGCAGAATGTGAATTACTGCTACCTCTGGTGTTCTGGCATTAAAGAGGGAGACATTCAGTACAAGCATGGGAGATAATAGTAAAATAATAAAAATACAAGCACTTAACATTTATAATATTTTACAGTTTATATATCATCACTTACACCTGAGCATATATTTGTATATGACATATCTCTTTGACAGTCATCACTTTCTGAAATAGGTAGAGCAGAAATTATTTCCACTTTATATAAAACTGAGAATCAAAGGGATTACGTAAATCACAAGATTTATACTTGAGAGTATAAATTGGGATACAACATCATCCTGACATTTTTAAGTGATTTAAAATTGTTCAAATATAACTTGACAGAAACACGTTCAAGGGAAAGGTATTTCAGCAGGGGGAGAAAGAAAACAAATTATATACTCCAGATGGAGTATATCTAGACTTAAACAATTACTATTGTGTACCGCCCACTGGACACTGATTTCACCTAGAAGATTAATTAAGTATTAAAATTGCAAAATATTATCATCACCTTGCCCAGCCAGCTTGGATGTGACACCGCTGCCAGAGGATGAAGCTAAGTTTGTTGACTTCACATTGTGCACTACAAAATGTTAGGCATCACTGTCAGTTCAAGCAAAAGGCAGAAGATCAGGGAAGGCATCACCAATGCTGTCTCAGCCCACCTCAGCTGGCTTTTTGTAGCTGGTTCATGTCAGCTCCCAAACTCTGGAACTGCTGGTTCCGGGGGAAAGTAGGAACCAACTTGAGCATCCCCCTTTGCTTCATACTCCTTTCTCACTCTGTCCTGTAAGCAAGCCTGTTCTCTCAAGCAACCATTTATTTATACTCTGCTGTGAAAACAGGGATTGAAAACCAGCCATGTTTGCTCCTCCCTGGATCACTTGCGTTCAGCAGGAGTCAGAGCTGGAGACACCAAGCTCCAGTGACAATGACTCAAGGTGGTGGTTTCCCAGTTAGTCTGAAATCACCTTCTGCAGGGACTTCCTGCCTGCCGTACCCACAGAGTCCCATATTTTAATTCAACAATAAAGCTCCACTCAGTGAAATAGGATAGGATATTCTTGTGTACTACACAAGAATAAAGGCAATTGCTTTGTTTGAGTTGTGGCTCACATCTCTGTCCATTTTGCAGAACCAAAGGTACTATTGTATAAATTCTTTGAAGAGTGGGAAGCAGCACAGTGACTATGCAAACACAAAATTCATCAAGTTAAATTTGTGTCTGATGACAGTGATTTTGAACACAATAGAACAGATGCCATTCTGCAATATCCCAAAAGTCATTCCTTGCCACAGTTTCTGAGAACCGGGTTATAGAATTTCTTTTAAACTTCATGACAGCAACAGCTTGTGGGGTGTTGCCCAAAGTGATGTTTAGGTAGGCATAGGAGATATGCACCAATTACCCACCAAGGACTAGATTCGATTTTTCTGTTTTGTGAATATATTCTACTCTATTTTTTAAAAATCCTGTTCTCATCCTCTCATTCCCAACTTCAAACATTTCTGAAGTTTGGTTCTCACCGCATGAAGCCAGAAGTTTTCAGCTGACCAACTTTAACCTTTGGAGTGAACCTTCTTTCTCTCTGCCCACCAACCTCAACTCAGCAGCTGATTTGGGATTTTTGCTTTTCCAGTTATTTCTTTGGAATGTGCCAAATTGGGGGCAGGAGAGGGGAGGAAAACAAAGGTGGTGATCAGTGATAAGAACTTTTCATCACCATTCAATGTGGTAGTTGGTTTACCTCACTTACTAGTTACAATAAATCACTGTGTGAACATGGACGTTTCAGACAAAAGTTGACATTTGAAAGCAAACATATTATGTAGCAGGATAAAATTATGTATACATAATTTACATAATTTTTGTATGCACACAAAAAATGATGATAGCTGTAGATAGATATATGCTTTTTTAATATATATTTCAGAGTTTACATTTTCATATCTGATAAAGTCCTTTGTTATATTTTAAAATCTAATTTTTCTCATTTAAAAATCTCTACAGATTGGCTGCAAAGCCTCTTGACATATGCTACTTTTTATGTTTTATTTTTCTTCTTTTAAATGGCATTCACTTTGTAGTCATCAGTCAAGTTATTCTTTAACAATTTCTTACATGTGTCTAGAAATATTGATAGTCCAGGTGCCAGTAAGATGACATTTGAAAAATGAAAAGCAGTGATTATTTTTAAAGCAGATGAAAAGCTGTGTGTGTGTGTGTGTGTATGTGTGTATGATTTGATATTTGTCATGAAGTGATGCTGCTGTGTATGTGAACCTGGCTATGCCATGTGATAAAGTTGTTTCTATGGAAACAGCTCATGATCTATGGTCAACATAAAGGAAAATTACAGATGAAGGTGTGAGGTAGACCTGATCGAGAAACTATTCATTTCTGAATTTAAAAATGCAACTGCTCTAATTACTAACATTTTTATGACCAAAAAATTCTTTTAGAATTCTAGTAAATGTTACTATGAAGTCCCTAAAATATGCTAACAGTGATATATAGAATATGAAGAATATAATTCTAAGTTCCCTAACGCTTATATAGTCAGGGATGGAGGAGGTAGGGTTAGGAAAAATCTCTTATGGATGATTCTTAAATTATATTGGGTGTTTGTCTTTTAAGAGTCTTGATTTGCTCATATTCCCCAGATATTCTTTTCCCAGAAGAATTCTTTCTGGTGTGGCTACAGAAAAGACTCCATAGAGGAGATGTGATTTCCTGTAGGTTTTGAAGTAGATCTAAATGCATTTGGGTGAGAGGGTTTGCGGGTAGGAGGAGGAGGGAGAAACAGTGGCCACTGTGATGAGAAAATGTTCTAGACACAAGTAGAATTCCAAATGTCATTGAACTGTCTCCATGGAAACCACAAAGCGATTTCCCTTGACTAGAGAACTGTTTATCTTTCCCCTGAAAATAATAAATCATAAAAAAAAATCTCCCCATGAGTCACAGAGGGTTAGAGTCAGCACGGATTCTGAGCCCTTAACAAATCTATCCCTCTGCTTCCAGGAAGGATACACCCAATAAACTCTCACATCAGTGGGATTCACTTCTAGAAACTTCCCTGATGAATCCAGTCAGCAATAACCACAAGGCAGCTAACCTCTGCTTTTATCTGTTGTATCTGATGGACCTTTATCCATACTCTTTTTCAGGGAGGGAAGGAATCACTACCTAAGATCTCTCTTGGGTTTGAATCTATTTCTCTAGCTGCTTCTCCGTCTTCCTTCTCTAAGCTAAATAATACAATCTATAAGCAAGGTTTTGCTAAAACAGATTTCCTCTTTCCAGGAGACCATCTCATAGGGAACAGGGCTCTGTTGAATTCTTGTTTAGAGTCATACCCAACAGACCACTGAAATGTTTCCATTCTTTTGCAAAGCTCTTGGGAGTCCCTTTTTAATTTCCTGGCAGGTAAGTTTCATTTCGCAGAGCATGCTGATGGCCTCACTTGCACTGTCTGTTATTCCCGGGCTCATTTCATCACCAAATACACTTTCTACAAGAACTCACACTCCTTTCATGCAATTTCACATGGAAACACAATGTTCCAGAAGGACTCTGAATCACTTCAGAGATACAGTGGGGAAGAGAGCAGATGCTGTGTAAGTGAGTTTCCACACATCTTTTTTTTCCCTACCTATAAGGTTTTATAAAGGCAACTAAAATCAAATACAATGATCACTTATCTGGAGGAATCTGAAAAGTGTGTTCTAAATCCTATCAGAGTCTGGGTCCTCCTAGATAAAGAACTATGTTGCTAGGCACAATTAGGTGACTTCATTCCATTCTCGGTCTTTACCCAGGACCTTTTTCCATATCCCTAACAGACCCATTGAACTATCCCATTTTTGAGCTCTGGACTTATCTCTATAGAACTTGCCTTATTTGTGAGCACAATCAGAAAATCTAGAAACTAGTCCATTGGTTCCTATCTGCCTCTGTGCTTCCACAAAACCTTATAACAACATACTTGAACTTCCTTTTTCATTCTGACGATATGTGCACTTCCACAATGAGAGAGACAAAAGGTATTTCTTTCTTTCCCTGGGTACCCTCACTGAGAACATGGTGTCCCCAAATGCCAACCAGTCAATATGGAAACTAGCGGGGCACCCAGGGCTCATTTCCTTCCTAACCCTAGTCATCCCTCCAATTTGCCCTGAATATTGTTTGTCCTATTTTTCATTCTGATGGCTAGTATATTCTATTATCACCCTCTGGACTTTGAAACACCCTCCTAGTTTTCAACACTAACCCCAGTTTTTACCTTCTCTACTTCATCCTCCCTATGGCTACATGAATCTGAAAAAGAACACATTTATCAGGTTTTCTGCATTTCAGGATTAGGAACGATTTCCTTAGCATAGATATGTCAGTATCACTTCTCTCTCTGTTCGTGTGTGTGTGTGTGTGTGTGTGTGTGTGTGTGTGTGTGTGTGTGTAAATTCTCTTCTTGAACTGAAAGTGTAGGACATGTATAAGATTTTTTTTTAAAAAAACCAACAAGTCACAGGGGCATATAAAGAATAGTCAATGTTCCTCTACTGCACACTCCTAGTTCTTGTTCCATTTCCAAAACATAAGGATCGTTACTCATATTTTGTGTATTCTTCCAGGAATGTGCATATACAAGAAATATATGAGGGGGGACAAAAAAAAACCAGAATTATTTTTTGGAGAGTGAGCCCCTGTAGCACAGGCTTCCACCACTAGGTAAGTGTTCTAGGAACCCATGGCCATCAGTGGACCAGCTAGCATTGTATGAAAGGCTGCGTTCAGCTTCAGTGAATTTTGTGGGGAGATACTTTCAACACATTTGCCCATTTCATGATGGGTGATCTACGAGTGCACCTGCCCACACGGTGCTGAGTTTTCAGCAGTTTTTGACCAAAACCAGCATGATCCCTGTTCCTCACCCTCCCTATGCATCTGATCTCTCCACAGTGATTTTTTTGTTTCCCCTGATGAAAACAGCCTTCAAAGGGAACCATTTTGCCCATGTAGCAGAGGTGAAAGAAAAAAAAGCAGGAGCACCAAAAGGCGTCAACATTGAGTTTAAAAACTGTTTTGAGCAGTGGAAAAAAGTGTCTTGATAGGTGCATTGCATCCATCAATGCACCTATCTTTGAAGATGGCTGAAGATTAAACATGTAAGAATACACAATTTTTTATAAATACATTCCAGTTTGGGGGGGGGTCCTCCCAGGTATGTTTAAAGAGAGGCTTATTTTTATATGGTGAGAACATTCAATAACACTGTCATATGCTTTGCTTTTAGCACTCAGCCTGATCTCTTGACAATCCTTCCTGTGCCCTTTAAAGTTCTCACAATAGGAATCACCTGTAGTTCCAGAATGCTTCATGCTGTTTTCCGACACACCTGCCTATGCATATGCCCTTTCTTTTGCTTGGAAAGTCCTTCTTCTCATTGGCAGCCAATACACAATTGCTAACTATCATTCCTCTTTAAGATTCATTTCAGAAAATAACTCTTCATCATGCCTTAGAAACGACTTCTCTGTGCTCCCATAGGATCCTACACATACCTATCTCTATCATAGCACCTACCATATAGACCAAGATAACCATGGATGCTTCAAAATCTTCCAAAAAGAAAATCTCCTCTCCAAGATAACTCCAAGATTAAATCATTTTTCTTTTAAAAGCACTGTAAACTCTACAAGGACAGAGACCACATCTGCTTTATTTGCTGAAGTAGTTGAATGAATATTCTTGAAAAACTGTGCTTTAATTTTAAATTCAGAATACAATAGCAAGTTTTATTGGGCATATGGCGGACAGGGGAGGAGACATTTTTCACTAAGTGGGAAAGTAGCAATGAGGCATAGAAAGGGGTAACTGAGCTCACTAAAGACAAAAATTGCATCTTTCGCTTTTCTCTATGACCCCAGGAAAAACTTTTATTGAAGTTTTTATCACTGATAAAAGTTAATTGCAAACTCTTTCTTAAGCATATCTGCCAAGTGGTGAGTAATAGGTTACTAAATGCTACCATTAACTTCCTTCCCTTTCAATAGCGAGAAGCCAAGGAACTTCATGAAATGCATGATCTGCTGAAAACAGAACTACTATCAAAAATAGGATTCAGTGCTTTCATGATCTGTGGGAAAACTATGCACTGAAATTTAGTCAACTATAAACATATGCCAATTCATCCTCCTATTATTTTCAAGTGTGATGATGTCATTTGAACGCCTTACTAAAACCTAAGTCAACTGGAAACTTTTAAAACATTCATTTCTCCTTTGAAATGTTTTACCTTCCTTGATGACACAAGGTGTTAGTTGGTGCAAGTGTTTTGAGAGTGCTGTCAAGTATTTGGGAGTCTGCCAAGACAGAAAGAATAAAAAACTTAGAGAATTGATGTTGATATTCAAGTTAAGACAAGCGCCCTGGTTTTACTCCTCAGTCCTCAGCCACCTCATGAAAGGATTTCAGGCAGGTTGGGTAAATCTTTGGGATTTCCAGATCTTGAAAAACATGTTTCCTTCTGCTTCACATCAAGTATTGAAGAATTTATTAGTTTGGTGGTAGTGAGCAATGTTTCTGGTTTAAACACAAAGGACAGCACCAAGTAGAAATACTTCTAATTTGGTCTTGACTACAAAGTCCAAGATAATATAAGCCAGGTATAGTCAAGTCTCATTTTGAAAACAATTGATTCAATGTTTCTTGTTGCTGACTTTGTGAATTTTTAAAAAATTGATTTCAACCCTGTGTTTTTTAGTCAGAGTCTCTGTTGCCCAGGCTGGAGTGTGGTGGCACATTCACGGCCA
This sequence comes from Carlito syrichta, assembly GCF_000164805.1. NCBI lineage: Eukaryota > Metazoa > Chordata > Mammalia > Primates > Tarsiidae > Carlito > Carlito syrichta. Next base: position 312,896 of record NW_007252229.1, on the reverse strand, counting down.
CCGTGGTCTCAACCTGCTGGGCTCAGGCAATTCTTCTGCCTCAGCCTTCCAAGTAGCTAGAGCTACAGGAACATGCCACCATGCCTGGCTAATTATTTTTTTGACTTATTGTAGAGATGGGGTCTTGCCAAGTTGCCCAGGCTGGCCTGAAACCCTTGGGCTCAGTCTCCCAAACTGCTGGGATGACAGGCATGATGGCTCATGCCTGGATGCGATGTGTTTAAGAAAGAAAATGCTGAATGATGTTGCTGTGACTAATTACAATTATGATTCAAGAGGCCCTAGGTAACACACAATCATTACTTCAATGTTCCCAGGAGACTACCACAGTTTGCACTCCAATGGGAACTCAATTCTTGCTGACCAACGCAGCTACCAGGAGGCTCACATGAAGGAAGACACAATCTAACAGGGGAATAAGATGGAGACAAAGTTTGCTTTTTTTATGTTTTTGTTTTTGAGTCAGGGTCTTACTCAGTTGCCCAGGCTGGAGTACAGTGGCATGATTACATACACCATACCCTTGACCTCCTGAGGTCAAGCGATTCTCCCACCTTGGCCTCCTAAGTAGCTGGGACTACAGGCATCCTCCAGCACGCCCAGTTTTTAATTTTTTTTTGTAGAGACAAGGTCTCCCTGTGTTGTCTAGGCTGGTCTCAAGCTCCTGGGCCCAAGCAACAGCAACCTCCCATCTCAGCCTCCCAAAGTGTTGGGATTACAGGTATGAGTCACCATGCCTGGCAGATTATTTTTATTTTGAAAAAGTCTAAAATCTTTAAAGATCTAAGTTTTCAGAATAGAATACTTGAACTGAAATGGTGTTTAACAATTATGAAATTAACCTTCATTTCACAAAGGAGAATCCTGAAGTCTGAGTATTCACTCAAAAGATCTAAAAGCTAAACACTGGGAAGAGTTCGTTTTTTACTAGCCTGGCAGTTACAAGCTATGCCTTGGACCCAGGTTGCCTGACTTTGAATCTTGACTTTGAATCTTGGCTTTCATTAGCACTATAAATCTGAATACGTTATTTAACCACTCAATCTAAGTTTTTTCAGTCTCAGTTTTTCAGTCTGTGATGGGGGGCTAAGAATTGCATAGCTTTAATTAAAGGATTAAATAATCTATTAATGTAAAACACTTTATAACCATACCTCACACATAAATGTCACTATTTATTTTCATTGTATTACCCACTTTAATATTCAGCCTGGCCCTATAAGCCTAAGATCATAGGCTTTCAAAAGTAAACACAAACTTTTGAACATCTAGATAGGCTTGCTTTCATGTGACTTAGGGTAAAAAAAATATCTTTCTATTATCTCCAAACAGACACGCAAGGGAAGAATTTGTAACTTGGCATCTAAATGAAAGACCTGGGTGATTACTCACATAAGAGAAAAACATAATTGTATCTTTATTTAACTACTGATGTCTGTATCTGCCTATAAATGGTACTGAACTATTTGCTCTGTTTGCAATGGAAATTCTGTAATAACCTCCAAGAATTTATTGACACCATGAGTATGTTTAGGCTATTTTACAAAGCTATTGCCAGCTCCTCAGTGGGGTGGGGTGGGATGGGGGAATAGTTTGCAATCTTGAAGAAGAAAACTCATAAATGTTCTGTAAAGCAATAGGACAGTATTGTTGAGTTATTGTATTTGGTAGCCATTTTCATGGCTGTCATTTAAGCTGGGCTGATCCATAGGTATTGACACAGTTAGGAAGACTGCTTATTAGTTTAGGTCAAGCTCCATCACCCAGGCTCTTTTCTTTATCCTGTGACTTAGTACCAATTGCTGAATTAAGCTTCTACCTAGAGCAAAGCTATCTGTTTGGCCAGCTGGAAATTAACCTGAAAATTAACTTGGAACCTTGAGATATATGATGCTATTACTAGAGAAGTTTAAGAGGAAAAAATGTTCATTTCTTATCAAAGCTAGGTCTTAGAATAATGGAGCACAAGCTTGTTACTCACTGTCTACACACCAGCCACTAGTATCACCCAGGTTCACCCCACACCTCTGATTCAGAAATTTCATCTTAACAAGAATACCAGAGTGATTCAGGTATGCTTTAAAGATTGAGATGCTCTGACTAAAAGAAATGAATGTGGGAAGTGGGATTCTGGCAAGTGGTTACTGTTTTGAGTCACCACAGTCATGGTAATTAGACATAACTGAAGTGTATACCAGAAATCTCCAGAGTCAAATATTAAAATAACAATAACAACAATGGAATGTAAGTGCCTATTTGGCAAATTTAATTTCTTAAGCATTATTTATAAAATTGGATCATTTTAGATTTTTCCATCATTGTTCATTGTAATGCCTGTGAAAGCATTCACTGCTGCACCTATTCACATTTGAAGGAAGGAAAGACAGTGAAGATGTGATAGCTATCTTTTGCTGGAACTGGTTGGACTGAGAGCTACAGTGAATCAGGACTCAGTAGATATAAAGTCTTCTGGGGGTGAGCACATGGGCTATAGTGTTTTCAGATCAGGGACAGAGGCCTGGTGGCTGGAACTCCTACTTGGTGACCAGGATCCACTTCTTGGGTCAGAGGGAACAGCTACACACTGGAGTTTGAAATACAAGAGTTCCATTACTTGTTTGCAGGTGGTTGATACCATGTTTTCCCAAATCACTTCTCAAAGAGGAAATCTGCCTATGACTGTCTGTGTTTTGAGGAGCTTGGCCACTTTAAGGGCAATTCCTGGGCTCTCTTGTCCCATTTACCCTAACTGCCTGTTCATCTTTAGGCAGTCCTCTGTGTGAGTGGGGGCGGGGAGGTGCACTTGGCAGAAATTGTTAAAAGACAAAGTTTGAAGGATTTAATATATTATAAATGGTAATCATGGTTTTTAAAAATGACAGTTAAGAAAATGATAATCCTATGTAGTTACTGTCACATGCACCATATAAGGTGGGGGACCCCCCAAAACAGAATTAATTTATTTAAAATTGTGTATTTATTCTTACATGTTTAAACTTCAGTCGCCTTCAGAGCACTCTCCTTTGGATGCAATACACCTATCAAGATGCTTTTTCTACTGCCTAAAACAGTTTGGAACTCATAAATTTTGATACCCTTTAGTGCTTCTACCATTTTGTTTGCTGGTTTTATTTTCTTTTTACCTCTCCCGCATCGACAAAGCATTTCCCTTTGAGGACTTTTTTTCATGGGGAAACCCAAAAAGGTCACCTGGAGCAAGATTGGGTGAATAGGGATGATGGGACTTGGGGGTCATGCCATTTTTGGTCAAAATATGCTGAACACTCAGCGCAGTATGGGCAGTTGTGCTCATAAATCACCCATGATGAAATGGGCAAACGCGTTGAAAGAATCTCTTCCCCAAAATTCCCTGAAGCTGAACTGTAGCTTCTCACAACAATGCTAGCTGATACACTGATACCAATGGATTCCTACAACACACCTAGTGGAGGAAGCCTGTACTACAAAAGACCCACACTCTAAAAGATAATTCTGTTTTGGGGGGTCCCCCATGTATATCCCATGATGCCAGAATAAAAATTCTTTCTAATTTCATCAATAATATTATCGTCCAAAGAGAAGTCTTTCTGCATATATCTATATATCTTTTCTGCATCAGGGTTATCCTTTACAGTATTTGCATTCACAGATTCTTGATTGTAGAGATTTTTGAAGGTTCCTACTTTAAAGGCTCCTTTGTTTTTCTTAACTTGAAAAAAAAAAAAGAAAAACCACTTCAAATCCTGAAGGTCATGAGTCAGAAAATACTCGATGTGATATTAGTACTTAAAACAGACAATGCTACAAACCACTCTAGAATTATATTTTACTTAAGAAAGCAGAGGAAAAGAACAAAAATGGACAGAACCTAGTTCTCAAATCCATTCATTTAATTCATTTTCCCAGCCATGGGATGGGTCATAATGGTAATGAATACAAATATGAAAAAGAGAAATGTTTTAGTAATAAATTTTCTTAAAAGCTATTTTTATTATATTCTTGTCCATTCTTGTTGTTGTTAATTTTGATGAAAATTTCCTATTAAACAATCATAAAATGTGTTGCCTACTGGGGTATGAAAACAGTCTTAATATAAAAAGCAATGAATCTTATTTCCCATGAATTTTCAAACCTTCTTACATCTTCTAAAAATCATAGCATGCACTAGACAAATCTCTTATGGAGTAGAGGTGAACCATCAAAGTCATTTTTGTATAGAACCCTCAATCTGAAAAATACTCCTTTATCCCCCTTTTTCTTGGTGTTATTTCCAACCTATTGATGTCAATGCTTTGTCATAGATGGAAGAGGATGAAATAAATGTTGGGTCCTGATGGTAGCTCTTGTTAAAAGGAGAAACAAGGGAGAACAAGTAAATAACAGTTTATTATTTTTCAACTTTCAGTAGTTTCTGTTTTCCTATCATAGGTCTAACACCATTATGAACAGGTAAGAGTATTTTTCAAAAGTTTATTGGTAGGATGACCATTTAAAAACTCAAGTGCATATGCACAAGTTGCAGTGAATAAACAGATGGCATTATTTAATCATTAGGAAAAAATGTCCAGTGGTATTGAAATTAAAGTCAGTTGTTTTTTTGAGCTTATGCATGAACCCAACTGGACAACTGTTTATACAAAGTTTTCTGTTATAGTAGTTGCTTTGATTAACAGCTTTTCTATTTAATTCAGTTTTTTAAAAAGCCCAAAAATGTATATGTCAATTTGCCTTCTGATCTTTTGGAAACTTCTCTTGTTTTATAAACTGTATCTGTGGATGCTTAAAGGCTAAAATAAATGAATGAAAAGGAGGATATTATCATCATTTATCTACATGATACAACTTATTAAGCTAACTTTGTCTAATTTGTCCAGTTGCATTTGCATGGATTGGGCATGATTTGCACACGTGCACATGAATGTTATTACATTCCTCAGAGTTTTTGCAAATAGTGTGACTTGGGTTGCTTTGACTAACATGTATGTAAGCAGACTATAAGAAGTCAATCTGCTAAAAACCTTTTTTAAATCAGAAAATACTATTGTGCATTAAGTTTTAAAAATGTATTTTTTCAGGACAACAATAATATTTTTAAATAGTATTTTAAATAAGCTATTTAAAGCAGGGGCCGTTACAACTATAAAATACAGACATTTGATAGTCACACTTTTTATTCTATGCCTATTCAATCTGCTACAGACATATTTATTTCTTTCCCGACATAACCTAAAAAAGGAAAAGAAAAATCCTTAAACCATAGCATATTAAAATAAAACGACACACTAGGAATGAAATGGAAGACAATTCAATAGCCTTTATAGCTAGAGTGATACAATTCCCAAAGGTTTTGCTCTTTAAATTATTCAAGATGTCCAAATTTCTGCTGCCATGATATATACGTATATTTTTTGCAAGTGAAATAAAAATGGCATTTTTATTCCTCTGGATCTGGCTGTTACCCGGGTGGCTGATTCTAGAAAAGCAACAGGCTTTCCCCCTGCCTTGCAAGAAGCAACAGTTAGAAACTCTAACAACTAGAAAACCGCTACCCACCGCGGCTGGAAACAGCCGACAAAGAAAGTCGCAGTTACGATTTCGATCTATTTTGCAACCACTTCAAAAGAGAGGGAATAAAAATAGATAAGAGACGATTGACCCCTTGTAAAGGAGAAATGTTGCTGCGTTACGATCGCTCCCTCTCCCTTCCAGCGTCCCTTGCAAAATCGCCAGCTGTTTTAGGCTCGCTGACAGGTCTGGAGTAAAGCGAGGCGAGGGATCTCGACCCGTTCTGTTTCAACTGATATTTGCAAGATGCAACAAGACAAATGCGTCCACCCCCGCGAGGGAGCAATACAAGCCCATTCAGACGCAGGCTTGGGAGCTTTTCCCACGAGGAGGCAGGCTCGGTCGTCTCAGCCTGTTGCTCCT
>NW_007252229.1:266813-306654 GCF_000164805.1 Carlito syrichta | reverse complement strand
CGAGGCGACCGCCCGGGAAGCGCGGAGCGCGCGGGGGTCGGTCCGTGTCGCAGCTGCGCAAGCCGGGCCGCGGGCCCGCGGGGAGGCCACTCACCATGTTCACTTCGGAGACCATGTCTATGCTGGCGACATCGATCCGCATCCCGACGTCCACGGGGGGCCCTGCCGGGGAGGTGGGGCCCCATGAGAGGCAGAATCGCTGAGTGACAGCGGGCCGGGGGAGGTGGCGGGGGTCTTCCCAACCCTCACTACCTCCCTAGCGGGTTTCCTTCCCCCCGCCCCCATCTGCCTCCCCTTCCGCAGGGGGCAGCCTGCGAGGACAGGTGTGGCCCGCGCGTGATGCGGCGCCGGTGCCGAGGGCGTGTCGGGCCGGGAAGGTCGGCTCAGCCGGGACCCCGCGCCGGAGACTGGGGGTCCGGCGTGTGCGTGTGGGCCAGGGCTCGGGGCACGCTGGCCAAGAGGACATGCTTTTTTCCTCCCTCCCCCCGCCATCTATCTTTGACCAAAAGGGAGAGCTGGGAAAGGGGGACAGGTTGAGCCAAGATGAAGCGTTACCTCCGAAGTCCGGTCGCAAGCGAATGTCATATCCTTTGAGCAATCTGTCCACCGTCTCTTTCACGTAGGACATGTTGCTGGGCTCGTTGGCGCTGGAGGGAAGAAGTAGGGACCGTGTTCAACACGAGAACACACTGCGGGCAGACACAGAGAGAGACAGGCACACCTACCCCCGAGGAGCAAGATCCAGGATCCGGCGGGCATGGGAAAAGGAAAACACCAGCAAAAAAAAGAGAGAGAGAGAGAGATTCAGCAACAGCAGCTCACCTGTGTGCACAACAGACCATGGCAATCATCACAGGGAAAGAGAGCAGCCCCAGACTCTCTCGATGTTGTGCTGCCCACATTCCTAACTCTGGTGAAAGAATTGCCTTTTCTGCGAGGATTCAAGGAATGCAACTTACTCGGCGACTGGGCAGTGCTTCCCGGCGGGCCTGCGCATGCGCAGAGCGCGCTAGCCGCCAACAGCCACCTTGCGCCTGGCAGACGCTCTTCCTAGCGGAACAGGCAACAGATTTCCATCCCTTTAAAGTTCCTACTGGGGTGCTTCTTGTCCTTTGGGTAGGCAGAGGCCACCTGCCGTCTCCACGCAGGGGCTCCTAAGTGCCTGTGTGAACGGAGTTTTCTTCCTGCACTGGATGGAGGTTGCTGTGTTGACTCGTTTCCGTTCTGCCTCCAACCTGTTCGTTGGGGTTTTGAGGGGTTTGGAGTTTTTTTTATTTTGTTTGCTGGGAATCTGGCTAAAGCTGCCTGTGATTGGCATCTTTCGTGGATGGTCCTAGAACTGGGAGTCGGTGGGCGGGGTCTTCTCTGGTCGCCTGGGGGTGGGGGAGTGGAGGAAGGACTGGGGGCGGGAGAAGGTGGTGAGGCAGAGCCTGAGAATGGGCAGGCAAAAGCCAGAGGGAACTCAAGACTGATGTGGGGACTCTAGAAACCCAGTGCCCTTGGAAGGCGTCCTAGGACACCTGGCTTGGTGTAGACCTTCTCTGTAGGAGGGGGAAGAGGAGGGGCGGGGAAACTTTTCTTCTCCCCCTTCTAACTTTTCTGATCTCCCCCCAACTTTTCTGATCTCCCCTGTCATTTCTCTCCCTGGATGGGAGGTGAGGGAAGCAAGCCATCCTTTTCCCAGGGTCATCCGCTGCAAGCCCCACTTTTCCTCTAAGTTCTAGTAGAGAAAAATCTCTTTCCTAGGCTCTAGTAAGAAAAACCTCTTTTTAAAACTGCCAGCATGTTAACTGATATTAGTGCCTCCAAACAGAACCTGAAACCTCTGGTAGCCAGTACCAGCCAATCCTGGTTTTCTGCCAGTCTACAAATGTCATTGAGCACATGTTAGGCAGAAGGCCCTGAACTAGACATTTGTCCATTTGTTAAATAGCATATATTAAAATGTGTTTAATATATGCTATTTAACAAATGGACAAGCATCCCAGGAACTTCTGGGATTAGAGCTGACTTAAAGAGGACTCTTGACCTAGAGAAATTCACAAATGGCGATCACCGACACAAACATGGGTAAATTCAATGTGTCTGTGTCTGTCTCCCTCTCTCTCTCTCTCTCTCTATATATATATATATAGATATAAATATTTGTATATGTATAGCCACAGGATGGTTGATATTCACACCAGGGAGAGGTAGGTATAGATGGTCTCCAGAGGAGAAGAATAAGGCTTTTGGCCAGAGCAGGGAGGAAGGGGCATTCTAGAAGGAGAGACAGCATGTGCCAAATCCTGGAGACTTGAAAGAAAACAGTGTATGAGGGGTATCCCCCCCAATGGAATTATTTTTGGAGGACAAGCCCCTTGTAGTACAGGCTTCCCCTGCTAGGTAAGTTATCAAGGAACCCATGGGCATCAGTGTACGAGCTAGCATTGTGGTGACAGGCTGCATTCAACTTTATAATTTTTTTTTTAGATTCCTTCAATGCATTTGACCTTTTTTTGTTGGGTAATTTACCAGCACACCCGCCCCCACCACACTGAGTGTTCAGTAGTTTTTGAGCAAAAATTGGAATGACCCCCATCCTCGACCCTCCCTTTTCACTGAATCTCACCCGGTGACTTTTGTTTGTTTGTTTCCCTGAATGAAAAAAAGTCCTCAAAGGGAAACGTTTTGCTGACGTGGAAGAGGTGAAACAAAAAACAGCAGAAGCACTAAAAGGCATCAAAATCGATGAATTCAAACGTTGTTCTGAGTAGTGGAAAAAGTATCTTGGGTAGGCACATTGCAGAGTACAGAGAGTACTTGGAAGGTGACTGAAATTTAAGCATGTAAGAATAAATACACAATTTTTAATAAATAAATTCCTTAAAAATTTAGGGGGGCTCCCACTGTACTTCGATAAATGTACCTACGAATGACTGGTCAGGTCATAAGTGACAGGAGGGATGGTAGACAATGAGGCTACAAAGGGAAGTCGAGGCCACACTGTAAAAACAGTTACATCCACTGTATTTAGGCTCTGGAAATCACTGGCAGTTCTAAGTAAGGATGATCAGGATCAGAGTTAAGTGTTAGACAGAACACTGTAGAATAACCATAAGAACAATCAACATGTATCATTTGCTGATTATGTGGCAGTTATCATGCACATCCCACGGATTATCTCATTTAAACCTTACAACAACCCGAAAGTGGTACATATTATTATCTTCATTCTACAGAACAATGAAACTGACTAAATTACAGTGATGGAACTAGTTTAATATCAAACAGTCAATCAGTGGTAGGAACTGCATTTCAACCAAGATTCTGCATTTCAACTGCTCCCATAGGCTGTGAAGCCTGGACTCCAAGGGGAGAAACCAGACCGGGAAAACAAGAAGGAAAGGGGGTTATTGAAATATCCAAGGCAAAAGGAACTAAAGTCAGACAGTGGTTAGCTTGGCAAGGAAATGACAAACTAGCTCAAGCTTTCCGAAGTATAATGGGGAAACCAAATAGAAGAACTGGATGTGGGGACTTCTGAAAGTTTCCTGACAGTTGTCCAACCACTTACACATATGTAGGACTTGACATTCTACAAACAAATTACTTTTCTCATTTCAGCCTCACAACAACCTTAAGCACTGGGACCATTTATTGTGGGAACAAATACTGTTAATTAGGTTCTTTAATTTTTCAAAAAGGAGGTCAACTTTACCTTTTAAAATTCATATGTATCTGCTTGTATGGGTAAAAGGGATTTATGTATGCTTTAGGTCCTTGTTGAAGCATAGACCCTCTCAGCCTTGCTAACCAAACTTAATTAATAAATGAAGCATTTGACTTGGCGTTCACCAAGTATTTGTTTTTTTTTTAAATTGCTCTAGCTTTTATTGTAATATATGTTTTTTGGTTGGCTATAACCACAGTAATTATTTTTGAATAACAACCATAATTTGAGCTTGTAAGTTCTGCTGAAGAGTCAAGATGTAATTCTTGAATTAAGAAAGACTTTGTGGACTTGAATTCTGTTGTTCAGTGTGCTCCAGCGGGATCAATTCCACTGAGTTTTTGCTTTGAAATTATGCCTTCTATCACACGATGGGACAATTAGAAAAGTCAGGTGATACTCATTATATGAGTTACTGAGATGTCAGGGAGGGTGAAGCTCAATATATGTTTCAGTATCTTCTGTACAAGGACCTGAGTGAGAACATTTTTCCCAGACTTCAGTACTCTGAAAATTATCTTACTACCTGAATAGCTTATATCTTATGGACAGTAGGAATGCTAAAATTATAAAATTAATTGACTTCTGTATTTGCTTTGGCCACTGAGGATGTTAGAATCACATATATATCTATATATCGATCCATCTATCTATATATAGATTATATATATATATATAGAGAGAGAGTTAGTTTTAGTCATTATGTAAGATATTAATGACTTCCATTTTGATATATTACATTTCTCCCCAATGCCTTACCATTATAAATTTAATTTTCCTTTGTCACACTTCACTAATTTAAAAACAGATATGTTGTACTGAATAGAGTTTGTAAGCTGTCTTGAATAATTTTGGAAATACGTGTAAAATATATAAATTTAAAATTACTTGAAAATAAGTAAATAATTGAAAAATTTTTAAAAATAAACCTAGATCCAAATACATTGTAGGACTTTTTAAAACTTGAATACTTTATTCCTCTGTGTAGCTGCTTGTTTCTTTCTCACACCAATTCTCTTAATGAAGACCTTCCCCACTTCAAAGTTCAACTCAGTTTTCCTTCTCTTTCTCTTTCTTCCTCCCTTCCTCTTTCCCTCCCTTCCTGCCTCCCTCCTTACCTTCTTCTCTCTCTCTCTCTCTCTCCCTCTCTCTAGTTTTTTTCTTTTTCTTTTTCTTTTCCTTTTTTTGAAAGCCAATGCCAGTCCCTAATCCTATAATCTGCTGCTTACTCTTATGGGGGGAAAATGAAGATCCTAAAAATTTGCATCTAACTAGGACGGAAGTGTCTCAAGGTCAAGAACTTCACACATGTTTTTAATATTCCCATATTTCTCAGCAAGAAAACATAATGGAAAAGTTATTCCATACAATAACAGAAAAAAATTCTAATGCACTTAGGAATAACCGGAAAAAAAAATGATGCACAAGACCTTTATAGAGAATTTATATCACATTATTGAAAGGCCCAAAACAAGACCTGGATCAATGGCAATTGTGCCACATGCCTTGCTAGGAAAACTCAACATTGTAAAGATGTCAAGACCATTCAGTTGAAGGAATATAACCAATTTGAATGAAATTTCTACATTCAAAATGGAAATTAAAAAAAAAAACTAATTCTAAAGTTCAAATGAGAGAATTAAGGGTCAAAAAAAAAGTCAAGAAAATTTAGAAGAAGGAAAAAGAGAATATGAGATATCGTTTTATTATTGAGCTACATAAACATTGAATCAGTTTGTGTTTGGTTTGCAATTCGTGTAGATATTTTTTTTTTTAAGTACAACCAAATAAAGATCATGGGAATAGTCCCCTATTTTGGGAAAAGATAAACTATTCAAAAAGTTTTGGGAGACAATTCATTATTCACAAATAAAAAGAAGTAGATCCTTACAAAAACACACACAAATATATTAAGGTAAGGTAGATAGATAATTTAAATATAAAACCCAAGACTTCAAAACCTTAGCAAAACTATACATATAGGAGAATACCTTTATGATTTCAGTATAGGGAAAGATTTAAAGATGAACAAAAGCTACATTAAAATGTAGCCTTCTTTAAATCTGAAGAATCGTATGATACACTGAAAAGTCAATTTACACATAGAACATGTTTTCAGCAACTTTAACCACCAGATTTGTATAAAGAAACTACCAACAACAAAAAAATCCTCCAGAGTAAATAAGAAAGAAAGTAAAAAGTCACTCAAAATAAGGACTTGCAAATTAAAGCAATAATACACCATTTCTAACTCACCAGATATGCAAAATTTAAGAATGCCAAAAATTCGATGAAAACTTGCCTATGCTTTCAGTATACATAGATATTTACTTAATCACTCTGTACGGCTCATAGACTATATCTGGTGAAGTCAAAAATGCATATGCCCTTTGACCCAGAATTTCTAAGAATATACCCTAATGATACCTTTATGCAGTTTAGGAGTGTTCATTGCAGTGTTGTTTTTAATAGTGCAAAAGTGACAACAATTTTTACCAATTAGGAATTAATAACTAGGAATATAATCACACAATGAAATACAACAGTCAAAATATATGAACATCTAAATGCCTTTACGCAGATAAATCCCAAAAATAAAACATAAAGCAAAAATAAGCAAAAAGAGAAAAAGAGTAAGGTACAGAATAATACAATGAGCATAATGACTTTTATGAGCATAAGGGAATTTTAAAGCATTTAAGTGCAAAACCCAGAATACATGGTATATAGAGAGATATATGTGTACATATATGTATATATAAATTAAAAATAGAGAACAAACATAGGAAAGATACTACTTTTCAGAGTTCAACTGAATCTATAATATTTTATCAAAAAATTCTCAAGCAAATTAACCACAACATGATATGCAAGTGTTCTTTATTATAGCCTATATATATTTTTAGGTATTTGAAATATTTTATGATGATTGATTAAAACTAATGAGAAAGTGACAAACTAGGAAGGTATATTTGATTTGAAAGTTTTTAAACAAATCAATAAGAGGAAGAAACATACCCAATAAACAAATGGGCAAATGATTACAACAAGCACTTCACAAAAAAAATTAGGATCAATAATTGTATTTTAAAATTTCAATATCAATAAAATGAATACTATTTTAAATATATATATGAGGTACCATTTTATTCATTGATTTCTTACTTGGAAAAGGCTTAACATCAAGTATCATGGATGCTGTGGAGAAATACAATTTTAGACACCTTGAGGGGAGTGTAAGTGGCCACAATCTATTTAAAAGATAATTTGTAATACTAATAGCAGTCTAATAAGTTATTATATCAAAGTATTGGTAGAAGTTGCATTCTGCCCAATTGATCAGCTTTTCTGATTTAACTTAATATGATATATTTTTTATCACAATCACTCATTGGTAGTAAGATATAAATTTTGGTAAGACAGCCACACCATTATTGCCTTTTAAAATATTTCCATATCCTTTGTTATGATTTTACATTTTATTTTCTAGATTAAATACAGTATTAATTTATTAAGATTTTAAAATCTTATGTTACTTTTATATCACATTAAGTATTCTAATTAACTTTAGTAGTTTTAATATGTGTTAGTAGGAATGGTATCACTCCACTCTTTGCATATAAATTTATCCTGAGGGATTTTATTATTTTAAAAGACTTATAAAAGTCTTGGGTTTCAGGTTATATTAATAACCAGTCATTTAACATATTTTAACCTAATATGAATAATGTATTTTTACTTTGTATTTTTCCAGCCATCTTATTCCTATGTCATAGTATGAACTCTTGCGAATAAAATTCATATCATGTAATAAGTACACTTTTACTTCTTTTTAATTTGGTTTTTAATCATCATGCTACAATTTTGAATATTATATGATCTTAAAAACAAATTCATATTTTATTTTTTCCTAGATTTATATAGTTCTTTGGAATTTCTTCTCAAATTATTATTTCCAGTATTTTTACTATTTGATAAATTCTGTTGATAATAAGGATATTCTTTTCTGCTTTTAAGCATAATTCTACCCAAATAAATTAGACAATTTTTTGTTTTAAATATATATACTCTTATCTTATTAACAAAGAGATGTTCCAAGGCATTGCTTTTGTTAAAAAATAGCAACTTTGCATTGATAAGATTAGTTAATATTTGTATGGACTTAGTATTTATCAACACTATTGTAAAAACTGGACATAGCTAATGCTCATAATACCATATGAGGCAGGGGTACTGTAATTAGTTCTCTTTTACAGATGAAGACGCTGCAACACAGAAAGTTCAAGTAACTTATCCAAGGTTAAACAATTAAAAGTGAGAGAGACAGAATTCAAATTCAGATAGTTTAGCAACAGTCCACATTCTTTACCAGCACATTATTAATTATGAAAAATGTTGCTACCATAAAATATACTTTTTTAACCTCTACCGAGATAATTAAATATTGTAGGTTTTTTCTTTTTTTTCTTTTGCCACTTCTGCCATATAATTAAATGCATTTAGGATTATTCCAATGCTATGAGTGATTTCTGCTTTTCTTTTTTTTGTTGTTGTTTGAAGCTCAAATTATGTAAAGAACTTTTATTTAAGCAGCAGACTCATGGTTCCCAAGTGTTATTGTGCAAATGGGAAGTGCTTGTGACGTTGCAGCCTCAACTGGGTACTTGAGATAAAGTGAGTCAGGAAGTCACAGAAAATGATGACATTCAGAGTGTTATCAGTAATAGAGTGCTCACGAGCATCATCTAAAATGTGCTGCCATTCATGTTTCTAGTAATGCACTTTTACATTTTTTTTTTTTTTTGAGATGGAGTCTCACTCTGTCGCCCAGACTGGAGTGCAGTGGCTGCTCCCGGCCACCGCAGCCTCGACCTGCTGGGCTCCGGCAATCCTTCCACCTCAACCTTCCAAGTAGCTGGAACTACAGGCGCGCACTGCCACACCCAGCTAATTTTTTGATTTATTGTAGAGATGAGGTCTTGCCAAGTTGCCCAGGCGAGTCTTGAACCCTCGGGCTCAGGCAATTCACTCACCTCACCCTCCCAAAGGCACGGGATTACAGGCTGAGTCACTGAGCCCGGCTGCACTTTTACATATTTTACAGAAAAACAGACGTGTACTGTTGTGTGCTGGTGTTCTTGTTTAGTAGAAACTATATCTTTTATCTTGCTTCATAGGCTAATTTTTAGTGAGTTTTAACTGGTACCAACAGTCAATAAAAGATAAACACATCCAAATAACCAACATATAACACACACACAAAATGATAGAAATAAGAAAACACTTTTTAAAATGGGAGTGGGTGTCACTATGTTGCCCATGTTCGTCTCAAATTTTCTGGACTCAAGGGGTCTTCCTGCTTCAGCCTCCAGAGTAGCTAAAACTACAGTCTAGTAAAAATAACATGTTGTCTTGCCTTGGTGTGTTAGGGAAGACACTTCAGAAGAAGTGAAATTTTCTGCTAGATCTTGAAATTCACCAAGTTGAGAATTTGGAAGGAGTTGGAGAAGCTGGAAAGTGCAGGCAAAGCCCTTGAGTTTAAAAGTTGATGGCAAGAAAGAAAATGGAAATAATTCAGGATGAGTTGAACAGGTTCGAGTGGTGAGAATGAGAATGTAAGGAGAAAGGGAGGAGAACAGGAAGGGAGTAAGATGGTAAGAAGTATGTTTCTACCTTACAGCTAAGCAAGATCAAAGAAGAAAAAGGATTTGGTTGGAAAAGAAAAAATTTTTCCCTCTACCTCATATTTAAATACATAGTCTCCATTACTGAATGGAGATCAAAAGCATTGTTGACCTATCATTTTTATTTTGTGGTTATTGAAGTTCTTCCAATAATTTTAAGAGAGATTTGAAGGAAAATTTGGAAAAGTTAAACATTTGAAGTGAGTATATGATATAGTGACAACATAATTAAAGAATGATCTCATCACTTCCATCACTTACAGTGAAGGAAAAAAATCAAGCTTATAAGACCATTCTCTCCCTGGCATATAAAATTTCAATTTTCTTATATTTTAAACAACAAATATTTTCTTGAGTCTTGAGTCACTCCTATAGTACTGAATAAATATTGGATGGAGGGTTTGGGGGTTGCAGGTTTCTGTTCTTTCCTGAAATTAAAAATGTATTAACTGTAAGCATGAAATGATTTTAGCTTGGGCTTAAGAAATAAAGTACTTTTTAATATGGACCTTGTATAAAAACAGGGACTTACAATAGAAGGTCAGCAAACCTTTAAGGGAAATCAACATCGTGAAGAAACGGAAATAAATTCCACAAGCAGAAAACTAAATCCCCATGGAAAGGAAGACCAAAGCAAGTGTAACAGCATTCAAGAATGCATAATCAGAAGAGCAAACTCCTAGGAGAAAACAAAATCAACAACAATGAAATAACAACAACAACAACAACAACATGGACTCTATGAAACTGAAATGCAATTGTACATTTTAAAATAAAATTCATTTAAATGTACAAATGTAATTGTACATTTTAAAATAAAGATGAATTGAATGACACAAGTGAAGATTTTATTAGCAAACCAGATAATAGAATCAAATAACTGGCAAGGTGGCATTGCAAAAGACAAAATAAAAAGACATTGGAGTGACATCCAGACGTTCTAATAAAGGTTACATAAGACAAGAAAAGAGAAAAAGAAGAGGAGAAAATATTTTTTCCAAAACAGAGTAATGTTCCAAAATGACAAATGTTATTAAGTTTATTATGGAACAGACTCATTGAATGTTAAACAGCATTAATTAGTCATATTCTGTTGAAATTTCAGAACATCTTGGATAAAGAAAAAAATTTAAAAATACTTTTGAGAAAAAGAAATCACATTATCTACATAGACAAGAAAATAATTTGTCATATTTTTGCCAGCAAATTTAGTACCAGAATCAATGTAGGAATGCTTTTTAAAATTCTGAGCGAAAATGACTTACAAGGGCTAATTTTAAACTCTAACAAACTAGCATTCAATTGTGTTGGCACTATAAAAGCATTTTGAGACATAAAAAGAAAGAAAGTTTTGTCCCAACAGATTCTTTCAATAAGAAATACATAAGGATTACTTTAGTAAAACAAAATATCAATACAAGAAAGAGGAATGTAAGACACAAAATAAAGTGATAAGCAAATAAGCTAGTAAAATAAATTATTTTCCAATTTTTAAGTAAAGTACTATGAAATTGAAAGTGATTGTTGAAAATCATTCTGAAGCTGTAGACAATGGGGGCAGAAACTACATATTATGAGCTAAAGAAAGAGCCATAAAATTTACCAATTTTGATGAAACAGGAAGAAGATATTTTGAATAAGTCATAGTTCTTAAGTAGAAATTATAAATTAAAAGTCAAACCATTTTTTTACTGAGTGCTTACCATGGGCCAGGCACTGTTTGTTTGTTTGTTTGTTTTTGAGTTGAGGTCTCACTCTGTTGCCCATGCTGGAGTGCAGTGGCATAATCACAGTTCACTGCAGCCTCCACCTCTTGAACTCAAGTGATCCTCCCGCTTTGGCCTTCTGAATAACTGGGACTCCAGGCATGTAGCTAATTTGCTTCTATTTTTTGCTTCTATTTAGATATGAGGTCTTGCCATGTTGCCCAGGCTGGTCTTGAACTCCTGGGCTCAGGGGATGCACCTATCTTGCCTTCCCAAATTGTACTCCCAGCACTTTGGGAAAGCAAGGTAGGTGGATCCCAGGCAGGCACTGTTATGTCTTTTTCATATTTTGGGCCATTCATACCTACACCCAGGCAGGCCCTGTTATGTCTTTTTCATATATTGGGCCATTCATACCTAATATCTCTAAACTCTGTAATATCATTTTATTTAGGGGTTATGTAAAAGGAGGAGGAGATGAGAAAAGTGACTTTCGGTGGGTCATACGGCTTAGAGGTGACCGAGTCAACATTCAAGCCTCTACATAAAAATCAAATCCAATATTATCAACCACTTTGTTAAACTCTTTCTGATGGAGCAAAGGTAGATAGTGATTCAAATGCTGGTGAGAAAATTCTAAAGAATTCCCCTAGAAGACAAAAAGAAACTGAGATAGCAGATGAGCAACAAGAGGGTTGGAATACTTGAGAGAAGACTACACATTATTGAAGATCTAAATACCTGCAGAGAAACCCAAATGACCACCATTTCTGTGAGTTGCCTTGAATGCCTTCCATTTTTTTCCCAACTTCATCATGATTCCTGCTAATCTTAGTGTTTCTGTACTTCCTGTGTCCACACATGGTCAAGGATCATAGCTGAGATTTCTGTGTACTTGACTGTCACATGCATTCCTACAATATAGCCACTAAATCCAAGCACTACGAGGAAAACTTTTTAAAAAACTCACCAATGCATATCCCCTCTCTAGAATTGTGTCTGACACATAATAGATATGCAATAAATGCTTGTTGAATGGATGAACAAATTCAACAGTATTTAGTGAAGAAGATGGACCATAAGCAAGACTAATCTATTAAGCACACCATATGTTTAGACAGTGATAAGAGAAAAAATTTACACCAGGGAATGCAAATAAGCATCTGGGGAGGGATGTGTTTGTTGAAACTGTAGAAAGGGGAGGTAGAGCAGACCTCAATGAAAAGGTGACAGTTGGGGATTTAGAGTCTGTAATACTCAGTGATCTATCACAGAAACAAAGAACTGAGTACTACGTGTTCTCACTCATAAGCGGACCCTGAGAAATTATCATAATACTATAAGAAAGGGATTGACAGTTGTGGAAAACTGCCAGGGGAGGGAGTGGGGGAGAACACTTCATCAATAAGGGTACCTGAATTCAAACGAGGTGACTTGGGGGCCAAAGTGAGGCCCAAACTTTACCTGCACAATGACCATTTGTATACCTGACCCTGAATTGTACCCCACATCTTTAAAATAAAAAATAAGTAAGAATAAACTGTGGGTAGCAATGGCCTGAGCCATGTGGATATGTTGATGGAGAGAGAGCACTGTCAACAGAGAACAGCAAGTGCAAAGATACTGAAGTGGGGATGCGTGTGGTTTGCTTCAGGAGGCCAGTGTGGCTAGAGCAGGGTGAGAGGCAGAAAAAGTAACCGGAGATGACTCAGAGAGTTGAAGAGTTTAAAGTGAAAAATCAGCAGAAGCATTCATTGTGGAGTATAACACAATCTGACTTGACTTTTAACAGAATCACTTCTAGCTACCCTGGAATAGAGACTATTAGAGGGCAAACATGTCACGAATCCAGGTGGGAAAATTATAGTGGCAGTAGAGGTAATGAAAAGTGGTCATAGTTCAGATATATTTTTAAGTGAGCAGGACCTTCTGACAGATAGATAATATATGGATGTGAGGGAAAGAGAGGCATTAAGGATGTCGCTAAAGTCTTTGAGCTGAGTAATGGAAGGGTTGCCGTTGGCTAAGATGATGAGGATGTTAAGGAACAGTGTGGGGAAGGGAGTTTTCATCCTAAGTCAATTTCAGACATGTCAAGTTCATACGTTTATTAGAAATTAAAGTGAAAATTCTCAGCAGGTGGGTGGGTAACTCTTTTCAAGAAAAAGGTCTTGGGTGGAAATAGAAATTTGAAATAGAAATTTGGAAATAGAAATTTGAAATAGAAATTTGAAATCCAGCAGCACATAGATTGTACTTGTATTTGTAGTTGTTTCCCCAGAATCTAAAAGTTGAAGCTCTGACCCTGAATGTGACCATATATAAAGACCCTTTAAAGCAGGGATTTCCAGCCCCACTGGTTGTGGACAGGTACCAGTCCATGGCCTGTAAGGAGCAAGACCTGCGCAGCAGGAGGTCAGTAGTGGGGGAGCAGACCTCCATTCTATGCCAGATCAAGGGCGACATTAGATTCTCATAGGAACACGAACCCTATTGTGAACTGCGTATGCGTGGGATCTAGGTTGGTGCTCTGTATGAGAATCTAATGCCTGATGATCCTCTCCTCTCCTACCCTGCTATCCCCCTCAGTCTGTGGAAAAATTGTCTTCCATGAAACCCGTCCCTGATACTAAAGAAAGGTTGAAGAATGCTGCTTTAAAGGGTCTCTAAAGAGGTAATCAAGGTTACAGAGGTCAGAAAGGTGTGGCCCTAAACCAATAGGACTTACTGATATCTCTATGAGAAGAGAAGACTCCAGGAGAACAGTCCATGTGAGGACACAGGGGGAACATCTGCCACCAAGGAAAATGGCTTCAGAAGACAGCAAACCTGACCACACCTTGATTTTGGGCTTGAGCCTCCAGAACTATGAGAAAGTATGTTTCACCATTGGTGTTTTTTGTTTGTTTGTTTGTTTTTTATGGTAGTGCTAGCAAACCAATACAGTGTGTAATGAAAGGAACTGCGTGCTTTCACTAATATTGTGAGTATGGGCAGAAAAGGAAAGAAGTTCCAGGTACCTTGAAGCCTTTCAACCTTCTGAGGTTAGGGTGGACAGAGAGAACCTTGAAACAGTGACCAAGAAGAAACAACTAAGTTGATAGAAAGAAAACCAGGAGCCTGTGGGTTCCTAAGAGCAAAGTAAAGAAACCATGTCGAGAAGAGGGGCATGGTCAACTGCATCAGTCAATAGTGATAGATCAACCAACATAAGTGAATCTTCATTAGGCACATGAGAAATGCATGCGTTTATTTCAGTGCTGTTGCTTAGTGAATTTGAGGTCTGGGGTTTCAGTTTCAAGTCATTTTGATTCAATTTCATTAAGATTTTTACACTAAACAAATATCAGCCTGGAAGATTCTGAAACTTTAAAGTATTTTCCAAGAAAATGAATTTTTCTTCTTAAAACTTAGTGATGTGAGGGAACATTATACAGCCATAAAGAAGGACAAGATTATGGACTTTGCAGCAACTTGGGATGGATTTAGAGTCTATCATTCTCAGTGGTCTATCACAGATACAAAGAACTGAATACCACATGTGCTCACTCAAAAGCAGACCCTGAACATTTATCATAATACTATAAGAAGGGGATTGACAGTAACCGGAAACTGCCAGGGGATGTGGGAAGGGGCACCCAACATCAATAAGGGTACCTGATCCTAAACCAGGTGAAATGAGGACCAATGGGTGGCCCAAACTTCACCAGTACGTAGACAACTTATGTACCTAATCCCGACTTGTACCTCACATCTTTTAGAATTAGTGATATATACGCATTTTATAAATTGCCAGTAAAGATAAGGGCAAATGGTGAAGAAAAATACAGCTGACTCTTTAACAACCTGGCTTTAATCTGCAGGGGTCCATCAATATGCAGATTTTCTTCTGCCTGTGCCACTACTGAGACAGCAAGACCAAGCCCTTGCCTTCCTCCTCTGTCTCCTCCTTCTCAATGAGAAAGACAAAAGGATAAAAACATTTATGATGATCCACTTCCACTTAATGAATAGCAAATGTATTTTATCTTCCTTATAATTTTCTAAATAACGTTTACTTTTCTCTAGCTTACTTTATTGTAAAAATATATTATATAATACATATAATGTATATAGTATGTGGTAATTGACTGTTTCTGTTATCAATAAGGCTTCTGGTCCACAGTAGGCCAATAGTAAAGTTTTTGAGAAGGCAGAAACACACAGATTTTCTGCTGTGCAGAGGGTTGGAGGTCCCTAATATCCTCATTGTTTAAATGCCAACGGTATATTCTAAAATTGTAGGTTTCCATTACATCATACTATTTTGCTATGGTATTGGTTTCGGATTAAGAACTAGAACCATTACCAATTTAACAATTAAGTAGATGTAAGGTCATTATTTGTCAAAGAAGAAAACTTATTTTAAAAGCAGGATGAACTAAATAAAAACATAGGTGAACAATGGAAAAAAGAGATTCTTCTACATTGAAAGAGAAAAGCCAACAATTCCAATCTGAACATTTGAATTGAACCACAAATTAATTATTTGAGTTTTAAAAGAGAATAACCAGTCATTATAACCATATTCTGAATCTTAACAAGCTGTAGGTGAACACACTCAGGGCTCCAAAGCAATGTGCAAAATTTTGACTGAAAGATGAGTAGGGTGCTGTTCATAAAACATGCTCCATGGGGACATTAGGTCAGCAAGGATTTGAGTGTCTTTTCAAAATTTCGCAGAGAGTCTGTAGTCAACATAGAAGCTAGCATGTGGTGTGTGTGTGTGTGTGTGTGTTGTTATGTAAAAAACAAATTGTTATATTGTGTAGCTTTCTCCTCTATTTATAGCTAGTCTCTCTTGTTTTATGTACTCTTTTTCCCAGTATGTTTCTTATTTTTTTATTTGGGTTTAGTTTTGTGGTGTCCTTTTGGAGTGATTATCACAGTACAATTCTCATAGAAGTCTGACTCTTATTTCTCAATATTTCCCTAAAGTCAAATGACATGTGGTTCTCAGCTTTTTTTTTTTTAAAGGTTCATTTTTAGTTCTCCCAGGAGTTTGAGTAAATACGTGAATAATACAGTCATCAGTCAAATATCAACTGAAGTTAGTGTAAATTCATATGGTTTCCAGAGTCATAATATTTTTCCCTGACAGTTATGTCATATCAAAAGCATGATGCTAAGAAATTTTTTAGACTTGGTGGATGTTAATACAAGTGGGAAATTTAACAATTCGACTCAACATTTTCATTTTAAGTTGAGAAATAGTGACAGTCACAGAAACTGTATGACATGCAGAAAGCTACACATGTAGCAAAATATGAACCTGAGATGACATTCCAGGTCACTTAACTTCAGCATCACTCTTTCCAAATGCCTCAGTATCACTTCCTCCGGTTTAAAAGGAGTATTAATTTTGGCATTCTCAGTTACTGCTTTTAAAACAGTTTGTTATGTATTCTAATACATAACAGGTTGGACATTGTATCACCTGGTTTAAAAACTGACTTTACTCTCATTTAAATTAAGAAACATTATTTATATATTAAATTGTCTGCACCACCAGAAACGTTGTCACGTGAAGGAAGGTAAAGAACATGTCTGGCTTTGATTTTTCTTTTCTCTAGAAGATGATTAAGCAATTCTATGACTCACTAAAGTGTCACTGTATCACCTTAGTGATCAAGTCAAATGACTATGATTTTTCAAAAAATTTCTATTACATTATTCTTAAAAGACAGGGAAAATTTTAATAAGAGAAGTAAAAATAATGCAAATAGTACAAATAACAGGCTTTGTTCTTCATTCAGTTCTAGAGAATATGATGTTTTATAGTGCAAAGTATGAAAGTAGAATTTTCTAAAGAACTCTTGGCTTTTGCAGCCTGGTTCATGTTTTGTTTAAGGCAGCCTGCTATACCTGGAGATGGCAACCATGGCCCTGTCTCTTATATTATTTGTATTGTTTTTCCTTCATTGCACCCACCCCCTTTACCATGTACCAATGTCTCATTAGCGCTGAGCTGCTTCTGTTTTGTTTAAAAGCCTGAAGAGAACATTTCCCCTGCTGGATCCTTTACCCACAGAACTTTTCACTCCATCTCCTTCTTGTGAACGTCAAGGTGCCATCCTCCATATTATGCCAGTTGCTGTGACATTGGTTAAAACCTCTTTTTGAACACTTTTACCATAGTTCTATAGTCAGCTGAATATATTTTTCCTGCTAGATGTTGACCTCTAAGAATACATCTATGATAGAATATAGTGAAAATCCTGGCACATTGGAGGAGCTCAAAAATATCTGAATAAATAAAGAATGGAATGAATAAAAAAATACAGGGGTTATATGCATGAATAGAAATGCTTCAGTGTATTCTCTTGTTAATCACAGACAGTAAACATGTGGTAAAACTAACTCATGCATGTCTATTGCTTATATAGTATGTTGATAAACATTAGACAAATCTCTACAGATTAGGGCAAACATCATTGACAACACTTACTAATTAATGTTCTGAAACCATTTGGTGTCATTTTTGCTTCTCAGTGACAGAAGCATTTATGCTGAGATCTCACTTTAGTGTAATTATAAGCCAGAGGTCACAACATCCCAAAGTCTCATATAATTTTGCTTTCCAAAGTTGAAGAATCATTGAGAAAAATGGAAAAAAAGGCCTGTTTGACCAGTTCATTATTGTTTAGACTAATGTATTACATATCTCACAACTCAGACATATAAAATAGAATTTCTTCAAATTTAATTAACATTTTCTTTTTTCTTTATTTTTAAATTCTCAATAACATTCAACACTTAATCAGTCTTTTAATCTAGCCCTCCTTAAAACATACTATTTATTATTCTACATTTGACTAAGTTATCTTAAGACTAGGCTTTTCTATCTCATTTATAAACTCATCTTCATATTTAATATGTACTATTAAATGCTATAGTTTCTCAAACTTGGTCTTATTTCCCTATTTGCTCGTCCTACATCCTTTCTGTAGAGTATCTTCTCTGAAACATAGAGTCAATTACCACGAATATGGCAAAGTTTCAAATGTAAATCTGAAATTCTTAGCTCTCCTCTGGCTTTAGAATCGTGTATCTAATTTCTGAATTAATATCTCATATCTATCGTCAGTTAAGACACTAAGAATGGAACAAAATGATTAAGCCCTTAAGTTGGGAGGGCTGATGCTATAGCCAGATAAATAGGGCCAGAATTGAATTAAATTGTAGGACACCCTGTGACTGTCCCACAGAGAAATGAAGAATTGCTTGGTGAGGGGTGTGGAGGAAAGGGGTAACTCCACACACTTTGGAGTTGTAAGAATACAGATGAGAAAAAAATAGTTTTTTTTCCTACTCAGTCGTAGAAAACCTTTATGGAGAGAAAGGTATAAAACCTTACACAACATAAAGAAGAATCAGTGTTTATACTGTAGCATAGCACTGTAATAGTGTTAAACAGATTTAAGTACCAACAGGTTTTTACAAATATGACATATTGAAGATTAATATCGGCAAACCCCAGACAAATAATAGCTAAAAGAGTTTGTAGAAAAGCAGAATTGGAAGATTGTACATTTGTTACACTAGTAGCTCTCAAGATTTATCATGAAAATCTAAAATCTACAACCAGATACAGTAATATATGGATAAATGATATATCATGGGGTAACAATATAAATCAGTGATTATAAGCTTTTTGAATGTATCATCCATAAGGAAAAATAAGAAACCTGGATACCTATTTCATAGCATATGCAACATAGATTCAAGGCGGAATAAATGACAATCCTTTCAACTTTTAACATTAAAATGGGTGGGATGAAATTTTTTTGAAGTTATAGTAGAGAAAAAAGTCTTAAACAAGACACAAAAAACAAAACAAAAGCCATAATGAAAAGACTCATAAATTTGACTCCTTTCAAACTTAAAACTTCCACATAATGCCAACTTCCATTTTGGTGCAATTTCAAAAAATAATAATAAATGTATTCTCCTCCTCTACCATGATTTCACTCCAAGACACCATTAAAAGTTTAAAAACATGGCACAAAAATATTTTTCCAAAAGATAACAACCAATAGCAAAAAGTAGAATCTAGAATTAACAAAGTACTCCCTAAATAACTAAGAAAAAGACAGCCAAAGCAATGCAAAAATGAACAGTGTATGTGAATAGAACTCAAACAAGAGAAATCCAAATGACAGCTAAATACATGGAAAGATCTTAAACCTAGCTAATGCAAATCAACTGGTAACATACCATTTTTAGCATTAGTTTCTCAAGAGCATTGGTATTAAAACAATAGTACCAATGCTCTTAAGAATGTGAAGGAAGGGGAACGCAAATTACTTAACTACTTTGAAGAACAATTGGGTCCATCTGGTAATAGTAAAGATAAGCTTAGCTCTTCTTGTGCGCGTGTGCACGTACACATACACACACACGCGAGCGTGCGCGCGATCCAAAAATGCCACTCTTCAGAGAAATTTAGGTTGTTGATCTAATACAAAAAGTGTCCATGTTCAAAAATGTTCACTCACTCTAATTTATAGTATTGGAAAATGAAAAATAAATTATACATCCATCAACAGGGGAATGAATAAATTGTGGCATATTCATACAATGGAAAATATCACAGAGGTCAAAGGAATGAAATACAGTTATATTTTTGTGGCAGACTGTTATGGAATGCCTTTATACATAGTCGTCGTCGTCTTCTTCTTCTTCTTCCTCTTCCTCTTCTTCTTTTTCCTCCTTCTTCTCTTCCTCCTTTCTTCTTTTTGAGTTGAGATTTCATTCTCTGGCCCAAGCTGAAGTGTAATGGCATGATCATGGCTCACTGCAGCCTTGACCTCTTATCCTCAGGTGATCCTTATGCCTCAGCCTCCAGAGTAGCTGGGACTACAGGCATGTGCCACCATGCTTGGTTAGTTTTTTTAATTTTTGTAGAGATGAGGTCTTGTTATGTTGCTTAGGATGGTCTTGACCTCCTAGGCGCAAGCAATTTTCCTGCCTCGGTCTCCCAAGGTGCTGGGATTAGAAGTGTGAGGTACCATTCCTGGCCTTCCACAGGCTTCTTGACATCCACCTCCCTTGTAGTTAGAATGACCATGTGACGTGTTCTGAGCAAAAGAATATACCAAGAATGTCATAGGTTAATTCTTAGCCAAGACAATTAAATGTATAGTGTGTGTTCTCTTCTTCGTCTTTCTCTCCCACTTCTCTGAGGCTAAAAGAAAAGGAATCTAAGATAGTGGAGACATATGATGGAAGACATTCAGATCCCTAAGTCATCCTTGAAGGAAAGCTACTTAGGATTTTATATGAACAACATTGAGCTTGTATATGAGGAAGAAATAACCTTTTAATTAATT
The DNA here is from genome assembly GCF_000164805.1 of Carlito syrichta. Taxonomy (NCBI): domain Eukaryota; kingdom Metazoa; phylum Chordata; class Mammalia; order Primates; family Tarsiidae; genus Carlito; species Carlito syrichta. The sequence continues at coordinate 286,181 of NW_007252229.1, read as the reverse complement.
GTTTTGTTTATTTATTTATTTTTATTTTTTTTGAGTTGGAGTCTCACTCTGTCGCCCAGACTGGAGTGCAGTGGCCGCTCCCGGCCACCGCAGCCTTGACCTGCTGGGCTCCGGCAATCCTTCTGAGTCAGCCTTCCAAGTAGCCGGAACTACAGGCGTGCGCTACCACACCTGGCTAATTTTTTGATTTATTGTAGAGATGAGGTCTCACCAAATTGCCCAAGTGGGTCTCGAACCCGTGGGCTCAGGGAATCCACTCACCTAAGCTTCCCAAGGCACAGGATTACAGGCTGAGTCACCGAGCCCAGCTACCTAATTTATTATGTGATGTTGTTTGTTATAGAAGCAAAGGCTAATTCTCATGACAATGTTTAAACATAACTCATCTCAAAAACATAATGTTAACCTAAACAGTGATTTGCATGATGACACTATATATAAAATATTTACTATATAAGAAATTATGGGCTATTTATTTTACACACACAAGTTACAATACATAAATATCAAAGGAATGAACTACCAAATTCAATACTGTGGTTACTTTTAGGGATGGAAGGAAGCTGCAATGAGCATTTAGGATGTATCAGTCATTTCCATAATGTCTTATTTTTACAGTTATCTCTGTAATGTTTTATTTATTTATTTTTAAGTTCTAAGTTTATTTTAATAACATGTTAGAATTTAGTAAAACCAAGCGTGAAGCACCTGGATGTTTGCTATATCATTCCTTATCATGGATTATTTTTTTCTCCTGTATTTTGAAATATGGACTTTTAATGGTTGGGAGGAGTTTATATAGACATTGATGCATCATTAGTAGTTGGTGAAAAAATCTGTACTCATTCATCAAATATGTAAAATTATATTAAGGCACAACTCTTAAAACTTGAAAATTGGGCTTTTTCCCCTCCTTCACTGAGAAATGCATTTTCCCCAGGGAATATGAACAACTAATCTGCCCCAAGGTTAGAAACAAATGGAAAATACAAAGTGAAGTAGGGCCTATTTACACTCAAATACCCCAACACAAGTGATTGGAATATCCTCACCGTGTATATTTCAATGAATATATGCTTATGTACACAGACCATCTTCCTGTGGACATCTCAGCCCCTGTCTGATATTTCTCTGTTTCCTGAATGCTCAGCCATGACCATTTTGCCCCACCTAGGACCTTACCCTTACCCATTCTTGCACCTAGTTTTTAGCCCCAGACAAATAGTCCTCAAGGGAGAAGTCCTTGGTGCAGCCCCACATCCATTTTGCTGCCAGGTTTTCCTAGTCGCTGCTGCCCAGAGAGTTCACAGGGTAGCTCAGTACCCACTGTAGCCCCCTAGGCCTAGAGCAGGATCACAAGGCTAGACCCAGCTAATACCTCTGGCCTCATTCCTGCATCACTAATGATGATTTGAAGCCTTGAGCAAAACGCAAATGTCTTTGAAGTTTGTCTCTAGGCCTCCAATATTCTCTTTTTCCAATTTTCCCCACTCAATTGCATTTCCTCTCATTTTTTAGGTACTTGACCTTTGAACTCCATCTATCACCGAAACTGCAAACTGTCTGATGCTTCCATTTCCACTTTGACTAAAGCTTTTTCACACCAACATGTTAACTCCCTAATGTTTCAACACCTTTCAGCTTTTTACCTCTGGCACAAAAGGACTTTACTTCATCAGTGGCAATGAGAAAAAAAAGTATCAGGTTCAAAGAATTGAATGTGTGCATTATTAATAGAGCTAATACTTTATTGGCACTCACTGTGTTCCAGGCACTTTTCTAATAGTTTTAACATGTATTAACATATTTCATCTTTGTTAACAAGTCTATAAAATAGGCACTATTGTAGTCCTTATTTTGCAAATGATGACACTGGAGCCCAGATTGGTAAAGAATTGCTCCAAAAGTAAAACAACTAAGACATTAAGAAGTCAGGATTAAAATAGGTCAGGACCAACAATATCATGATCTTGGGGAGGAAGATTCGGGAACTTTGCTGCCTAATAAGCATATATGGTGATGACATGATAATTTCACAACAATATATGATATCAGGGAAATGTGGCAACATTTCAATTGATCGTACTTATTTGCATTAACAAAATAAAGTAAGCTCTGCATTGCTTACCACATTTTTCTCATCAGTATGCAACACAATAGTTGCTATGCAGTCATTTAAAGAAAAATGGAATAAGAGACAGGGACTAACTGGCTGTGGGTGTGATCTTTGTTTTGTTACTTAAACTCTCAGGTTTTTATTTCCTTATCTATAAATCAGGGTAATGGCAGAGAACTGAGCTAGATGATTTAAAAGGTTATTTTTGCTCTAGTAGTCACTGAAAGGGTCTGGTTAGTTTCCTGGTGATGTGTTATTATAGTTCTTTGCTCAGGTAACATAATCATCTGATCACATCTTAAACATTAAAAAGAAAAAAAAAAAGAGAAAGATTTCCATCCTGTTGACAAAAGATACCAAGCTCTATAAATATATAAGAAAGCTCATTCTGAGACAAATATGAGTGACGTAGGCTTATGACACAAGTCTCAAGAGGTCTTGAGGACCTGTGTGCACAATGGTTGAATTATAGCATGGCTTTATACATTTTTAGAGAGACAGAAATTACAGGCAAAACATAAATCAACACATGTGAGATTCACATTGGGTCAGCCTGAAGGAGGTAGGGCACCTTCAAGTGGGAGGCTTTCAGCTCATATGTGGAGTCAAAACTTTTCTGATTGGTAGTTGGTAGAAAGAGTTAAACTGAAGCCGGGCTCGGTGGCTCAGCCTGTAATCCCGCGCTTTGGGAGGCTGAGGTGAGTGGATTGCCTGAGCCCGCAGGTTCAAGACCCACCTGGGCAACTTGGCGAGACCTCATCTCTACAATAATTCAAAAAATTATCCAGGCGTGGTAGTGCGCGCCTGTAGTTCCAGCTACTTGGAAGGCTGAGGCGGAAGGATCGCCCGAGCCCAGCAGTTTGAGGCTGCGGTGGCTGGGAATGGCCGCTGCACTCCAGTCTGGGTGACAGAGTGAGACTCCAACTCAAAAAAAAAAAAGAATTTTTAAATCAGTAAAGGAGATGCTGAGTTGAAATAAAGGGAATTGAGGAGGCCAGAGTTTTTCTTGATATGTACATGAAACTTCATAGGTGGCAGTCCTCAGAAGAGATGGCAAATATTTAGCTCCTCTGGGAATCCCCGGGAAGGGAATTCCACACAGATGCATATTTCCCTGAAAGACTCCTTTGCGAGGTTATAATTTATTTTTTATTTCCATTCTTATCTGTTACGTGATGTTATGCCAGAGTCAGGCTGGAAAATTAGCCAAAATTATATAGGGGAAATAAAAACCCATCTGATGAGACTTTGTAGGCTGTGATGACCCAGGGTCCTCATTTAGGAATTTGGCAAGAGAGGGGAAAAAAGGTCAGAGTTTAGTCCTCAGTCCTAATATCTACCGTTCAGCATCTTACTTTTGTATCCTTATGCTGCTGAGTGTGAACTGATGTCTTTTTCTTATTCTTTTTTTTTTGAGTTGGAGTCTCACTCTGTCGCCCAGACTGGAGTGCAGTGGCCGCTCCGGCCCCCGCAGCCTCGACCTGTCGGGCTCCGGCGATCCTTCCGCCCCAGCCTTCCGAGTAGCGGGAATTACAGGCATGCGCTACCACGCCCGGCTGATTTTTTGATTTATTGTAGAGATGAGGTCTCGCTGCCCAGGCGGGTCTCAAACCCGCGGGCTCAGGCATGAACTGATTTCTGAGTCCTAACATCTGTTGGCCAGTCATTCCACCTTAGACACTGACTTTCCTGCTGTTTCAGTTCTGGAAACAATAGTGTGCTTTTCAGATGTGAGGCAGCTGGAGCCCAGTGGAAAGGGCTCAGAATAACCTATTTGGCAGCAATGAGGTGACAGAGCTTAGAAGACCCTGGGAAGTGGAAGTGGGCTTTGGAGGACATGGAAAGGAAAAAAAACCCTCAGATACTGGGAGGAGGGCATACATATTAGGAAAGCAAGCAACAAATTGATCTCCATGTCTAAGAATAATACCAGTGTCCAGGTTCCAACATCAAAAGACAATTCAGCACATACTACTGAGGCTGATGAATAAGCAGCATTCAGCGGTTCAAGTTGACATGGAACAGAGTTCTGGAGGACCTTTGTGCCAAGATGGTATATATCTATAGTGAGAGGAACTTCACCCCAGGAGTCTAGAAGTTGTGCTTAGGGAAATTCCACTGCCAGGACTTGAAGAACCAGAACAGTATCCAAGCTCAATAGTAAGTTATAAATGAGAGACTAAATGTCCAGGAATAAGGCAGAACTGGAGAGCAAGTTCAAAATCACAATAACGTCAAAGGTACACTGAATCTTAATCCCAGAATGTTCTGATGGAGTTGCTTAAATGACACTTGCTTCAGATATTCTTAAAAATGAGAGATTTTTGACCTTATTAAGATTTCTAGACCTAAGTTGTCTTTCTTATTCTAGTTCAACATATAAAACAACTCATTCTCTTATCTTTTCTAATTGTAGTCATTACATCAGAGATGGGGGTATGAACCTGATGCATGTGAGATTTGTGGAAAAGAAATGTCACTGCAGCTCCATCTGTACTCCTTTGTTACTTATTAAAGGGAGGACAAGGCAGTGCACACCACTCATTGAAAGAACTTCCTTGAGTATTCACCAAAGTTAAGAGAATCTGTACTAGAAGAGCCTGATTAACCTGAGATGAGCCAAAGTCTGGTTAAAATGAAACCTCCAGTTGCTTACCAATTGGTGACTATCACCTCATTCTCGGTTTTACTTTTTTCTAGTCCAGTCTAGAGACCACTCACTGTGTACTATGCTCTGGTCAATACCCAATGTTCTTGGCTCACTTATCCAATGGACCAGCCTCAAAAACCTTCAACTGTAATTAACTCAACCAATTAACTTCTCCGCTCCTACTATCAAACTTGAGAGCACTTTTGGAGATAATCTACGATGCTATACGTTGGCATGCTTCTTATCACATGACTTTGGCATAATCTGGTCACCTAGAGGTCTCTTGTCAATGGTCTTGACCATGGTTTCTCTCAACTCTCCGGTTCTATTTTTCTTTCTTTTCTAAGTACATTGAAATTGATGCTGCTCTAAATATAGACACATTAAGCTTAGTATACAGCGCTGATTAATTGTGTTGAATGTATAGTAGGTGTTATTTATTAAAGTTATGTAGGTAAGTCTGTAGGGTAAATATATTATAATGATGGTATTTTTAAAAGTCTAATTATAAAGACAATCTATTTTTTCTCAAATGATAGTCCACTTAGAAATTTAAAAGTTGGCATTCTTTATATTCTAACACTAGCTTTCTATGCTTATTTCTTTGTACAATCTCATTTGCTCCCATGGTTTTATTTACCACTTGCCATTTCAAATGTATATTTCAGGTACAAAGAATGGTTCTGAATTTATGTGACTATAGGACCTCCTTGGCTGTTTTATAGTCATTACCTCCAGTTTCCTGTTCTCAGAATTACTGTATTTGATGAATGACACCACTCCAGCACTTAACCAAGATAAAAATCTGGGAGTCATTTCTTGTCAACAAGTGCCAACCGTGCCCATATTGCCACCCACATATGTTTCCAATCTTTCCTCTCATTTATCTTCTCTTAGATATTCCTTTCACTTCCATCTGCCACTTTTTCAGTTCAGGCAACCATCCTCATCTATATAATGTTGTAAGGGCTAGTTGGCCTCCCTATCTCTACACTTCTCTTCACTCCAAAACATCCTTTATACCAAGGGTTCCATTGCCTGGACTGATATTGCTCTATGGCCTGTTAGGAACCAGGCTGCCCAGAAGGAGGTGAGCTGCAGGCAAGTTAGTGATGCTTGATCTAATTTACAGCCACTCCCCATCACTGGCATTATGGCCTGAGTTCTGCTTCTTACAGGGGCATTAGATTTTCACAAGAACATGAACCTTGTTGTGAACTACACATAAGAGTGATCTAAATTGTATGCTCCTTATGAGAATCTAATTCTTGATGATCTGAGGTGGAGCTGAGGCAATGATGGAAGCGCTGGACTAAAATGTACAGTGAGGTTTGACTGCACAGAAACTATAATAAATCAATTGCTTGCAGACTCATATCAAACCCCTATCAGTTAGTGGCAAGTGAGTCGATGTACTTCAATTGTACAACTGCATTTGGTGGCAGGCTTTAAGTCAGAATCTGACACTTATTTTAGTCTGCCATGGCCCACCCATTATTTTTATTTACCACTTCCATCTGCACCCCTTTTAAAAAAATGCTGAGCTGTATAATTATTTCATTATATATTACAATGTAATTATAATAGAAACAAAGTGCCCAATAAATGTTATGTGCTTGAATCATCCATCAACCTTCTCTCCCACCCTGGTCTGTGGAAAAATTGTCTTCCACAGAACTGGTCCCTGATGTCAAAAAGGTTGGGGATCACTGCTTGACACAATCACACAACCCTTCCTCCCCAGTCACTCAGCTTCAACCTGAATGACATTTTTAAAATACAAACTTTATTATTTGAGTCCAAAAATATATATTCTTCAATGGTACCCAATGCTGTTGGAATGCACATGTCTTAGTAAGGCTTATACCTGCCTATCACCTGGATCCCACCTATCTGTTTGGCTTCTTGCTCTAACTTTTTTCCACTTTCTAGGAAGACTCTCTGGTGATCTGTTTGCCATTGTCATCAAGCTTAATTTCTCAATGATCAAAGAACATGCTTGCTATAATTTTTATTCCTTGGCATTTGTGTTAACTTTATAACCCAGTGTGTGGTCAACTTGAGGTAATAATTCATGTCATCTGAAAAGAATATGTGTACTCTCCAGTTATTAGGTGTGGACTTTATTTCCTCTATGTCGATAAAGTCCACTTTGTTAAAAGTGCTGTTAAAATCACCTGTACATTTATTACATCTTTTATCTATTTGTTCCACTGGTTACTGAGAGATGTATGTCAAAACATTCTGCTATGTTTGGAGATCTTAGCTTTAAAATTTTTCCTTTTGTTTTTTATTTTGAGTTAGAGTCTCACTCTGTTGTCCAGGTTGGAGTACAGTGGCACACTCATGGGCCACTCCAGGTTCGATCTGCTGGGCTCCAGCAATCCTTCTGCCTTAGGCTTCCAAGTAGCCAGAAATACAGGTATGCGGTACCACACCTGGCTAATTTGTTATTTATTGTAGAGATGAGGTCTTGCCAAGTTGCCCAGACTGGTCTTGAACCCATGGGTTCAGGCAATCCACTCACCTCGGCCTCCCAAAATGCTGGGATTACAGGCTGAGCCACAAACTTGGCATTCTTTCATTTTCAAAGTTATTAATTGAAGTGCACACAAATTCAGAATTACTTTACCATTCTAGTGTATTTGCCTCTTTACCAACATGAAATATCCCTCTTTAACCCTAATAGTGCTTCTTAGAGATAAAGTATCCTTTATCTGATATGAATATAGCAACAATATGGTGTATACTTCACCTTAAAATTTTCTGTGTCCTTACCTTAAAGTGAATGTCTTTAAAATACACTTGAGAGTTTTGTTATTCAGTCTGGCAATTCTCATCTTTTTTTTTTTTTTTTTTTTTTTTGAGTTGGAGTCTCACTCTGTTGCCCAGACTGGAGTGCAGTGGCTGCTCCCGGTCACCGCAGCCTCGACCTGCTGGGCTCTGGTGATCCTTCCACCTCAGCCTTCAAGTAGCTGGAACTACAGGCGCGCGCTACCACGTCCAGCTAATTTTTGATTTATTGTAGAGATGAGGTCTCGTCAAGTTGCCCAGGCGGGTCTCGAACCCGTGGGCTCAGGCAATCCACTCACCTCAGCCTCCCAAGGCGCGGGATTACAGGCTGAGCCACTGAGCCCGGCTAATTCTCATCTTTTAATTGCTTAATTAATTGCTTAAATTAATACTTTTGTATTTAATAAAATGATTGACATATTTGAGTTTAAATCTGTCACCTCCTTATATGTTCTATTGGTCTCACCTATTCTATGTTCTTATTTGGGTTCACACATGGCAGAATCTTGTGTTACAAGTAAAGCCAAATATGTTGAAAACAACATGTTAATTACAGCATCTCTACCAAACCCTAAATATAATCCTTTTTGGTGCTCAGTCTATTTTTAGACTATTTTAAATAATTCTCTATTTTTCTATTTTTAAAACTGTTTGTTTTTAGATATATGCCGTATCATAATTCAAGTCATTGTAATAAAAAACAAGTAAAGCAATTTGATTTTCAAGTGATTTTGTATTCATCATGTAAGACTTACGATAGATGCAATAGATGTTCCCTGCTCACAAAAGTAGAGTTCTATTTTATAATTATTATAGAAAATTTAAAAATCCACTTTAAAACTTGTGTTACTTTAAACTCTGTGAGAGTATGCATTCTGAAGTAATGAAATGATACTATAATATGTTAAGTGTCTTTCCCAAGAGCCTGTCTTTCTTAGTATAACACAATAATGGGTCTGTCTGAGAGTTAGGCAGTCTTATGAAATTTCTGCAAGCCAATGCCAATCTAAAATTAAAATCTATGGTCATAATTCAATATGTCAGATTGAAAAGGAAAAACAAATTTTCCATCATAATTCTGTTGTAAGCAATCTAACTGAAGGGATTCCATTCTCAAAAAAAGTCAAAATGAGTCAGAAAAATAGTAACTGATTTTATCAAGCAATGGAAAACAAAAAATATTGCTTCTTTATTAGATGACATGAAAAAAACTAATAACAAAAGTCTCCTAAAATCAGATACTTCTAAGTTACAACTAAATCTTTTTAAAAGTACAAGAAGAAAGGGAAGGAAGAAGGGAACTTTGCATTTATAGGAAAAGGTTAAAATACTGAAAGTTGGCTGTAAATAAGCCAGAGTACAGGGCAATTTAAATAAATAAATAATTTGACTGAACTCCGTATGTTACAGCATGTCTTCTTTAAAACTTAGGTAAAGAGATTCGGTGGTCATGGCAAAAAAACATTGATTCCTAATTTTAGAGAACTTGTAGAGGAAGATGTAAAGTTATCTTTGACAACTTAAAAAGGATATTTTTAGTGCTTGGATCTTCAGGAAGCTTTTAAAAAAATTTTATTATAAAGATGTGGGGTACAATTCAGGGTTAGGTATACAAACATTCATCATGCAGGTACCCTTGTTGGTGAGGTTTGCTCCTCCCTCCCCTAGCAGTTTCCCTCAACTGCCAATCCCACCCCCCGCCCCTATCGACAGTTTCCCATTACTGCCAATTACTTTCTTACAGCATTATAATTGTTCAAGGTCCTCTTATGAGTGAGAACATATTCTACAAAGAAGATACCTGCACATGTATGTTTATTGCAGCTCTATTAACAATAGCAAAAACATGGAACCAACCATGTTGCCCATCGAAGCTGGACTGGATTTAAAAAATGTGGTACATATACACAATGGGATATTATACAGCCATAAAGAAGGACAAATATATGGACTTTGCAGCAACCTGGATGGATTTGGAGTCGATCATACTCAGTGATTCAGGAAGCTTTAAAAATTATGAGTACACGTTAAGGTAGACTGTTGATAGTCTCTATGTTTGCATTGCTTCGCCACTTTCTTTTTAGTTTCTATTCCTTTTAGCATTAGATGGATGCTTTTCAGACACCATGCTCAAACCATAAGTTTGCTACGTTTTCAGTTTACACTGACATTCAAAATCGTACTGAATGGTCACTTCTTCACTAAGAGTCATTTTTAAAAAATCACTTTAGCAAAGTCAGTGCATGTGGGATATTAGCCATAGGCCCCACAAAGCCAGGTGTGTCTGGCCTCCCCTAGACCAGATGTTGACTTAAACTCTCTTTCCAGCTAAGACACTGGCTCTGCCTGTTCCCTGTTCGCTCATTCCTATTATTTCCATATATAGCTTAGCAAAAACTACAAATCAATGCATGCCTTAACCTGTGTGGCAACACCAAAGCTATTGAAAGTATAATTATTAAAACTTCAAATGCCAAACATGTTTCTTAGAAGCACAATTTCTAAAGCTGGGAAAACTGAAGGATGCGATATCAAATACACATTCACAAAATAAACTACACATCTTAATAGATTCAAAGAGACTGTGTCATTTTTTAAAAATCAACTGTTTGGCCGTACACACAGGTGGAGTAGGTGGTTAAAAACCAAGGTGTATTTTGAGCATCTCAAAAACCACCTAACCAGTCCTAAAGTATGAGGGGGTACTCCCCACCAAAACCCAGGGATTTATTTATAAAGAAGTGTGTATTTATTCTTACATGTTTAATCTTCAGTCACCTTCTAAGTACTCTCTGTTTGATACAATACACCCATTGAGATGCTTTTTCCACTGCTCAAAACAGTTTTTGAACTCATCAATTTTGATGGCTTTTAGTGCTTCTGCTGTTTTTTGTTTCACCTCTTCCACATGGGCAAAACATTTCCCTCTGAGGACTTTTTTTCATCTGGGAAAGCAAAAAAAAGTTGATTGGGGTGAGATCTGGTGAATAGGGAGGGTGGGGCATGGGGGTCAAGCTGTTTTCGGTCAAAAACTGCTGAACACTCAATATGGTGCAGGCAGATGCACTCGTAAATCACCCATCATGAAATGGGCAAATGCATTGAAAGACTCTGCAAAAAAAAAATTCACTGAAGCCAACCAAAGGCAGCCTCTCTCAATGCTGGCTGGTGCACTGAAGCTGATGTGTTCCTAGAACACTTACCTAGTGAGGGAAGCCTGTACTACAAGGGACCCACCCTCTAAAAGATAATTGTTTTTTGAGGGGGGGGGTCCCCCGTATAGCCCTTAATAGCCAAAGAGTTCAGAAATTATACCAGGAAGCCTATTCTTTTTTTCAAGTTCTTAATAATGATGCCAAGTTGCTCATTGTGCTTAAAGCAATCTTGGCATGGGAGTCTTATTATTTTCTTAGGATCAATGCTTAGAATTGGAACTGCTGGGACAACATTCAAGCACTTTAAAACGTTTTAAATATATTCCTGTATTGTCCTATAACACGATGAATAATTTCCTAACTCGTCTGTGAATATATGTGAGCTAGTTATAGATCAAGAATAGAATTCAAATACCTAAAAGGGCATTTCATTTTTAGGCTCAAAGTCCGAAACCTAGAAGTAAGCTTTCTCCTAAAGGAAGCCAGGGATTAAATCAACAGAAAAACAATCTCACTGGAAGAAGAGTCAAATCCTGATTCTGGTAGTTATTAGTTATACAAACTTGGGAAAGTCGTGTACTGTCTCACAGCCTCAGGCTCATACTTAAAATTATGTAGCACACCAAGGGTTTCTCTGGTTTTCTTTTGCCTTTGCAATTCTATGATAGAAGTAGGAAATTTGAAAGGTCAATGTGAACATTTACTTTCTCCAAAGTCTAACTCCACCCTAGTCTCAGTGTTAAGCCTGAAATATGAGAGACTTCCTTTGGTTTAAATTTTTAAAATAACAATAAACTTACTCCTGAATTTATTACTTACATAAATATATATTAAATGCTTAAAACATGGGTCTTACAGGAATAAATAAGGTATCATCCCCATCCTTGAGAAACTCAGTCAGTCATGAAAAGAAACCATTATGCAAATGATTCACAGAAGTGCAGCCAACAGTCTGTAGGGAAAGATAACAGAATCCAGATAGATTTCTCGAGAGAGGCATCATTCAAGCTACATTTTAAAGATACATAAGTGCTTGCCAGATAGACAAAACTGAATGGGATATTTTTGAAGCAAATGGCATGTGAAGAGGCATGGATGACTGAGAGATTTAGTAGATTCAGAAATATTGCTACTAATTGTTTCTAATTTATCACTAGGAAGAAATGGTCTTTTTCTACTATAAAACAAGCAGGAGTGATTTGGAAGTCTTATGCTATTCATACGTCAGACTTTAACTTTGGCCCATTGTAAACTGCTTCCAATAAATAATTTTTTATGGTATACTTCTCTATGGCAAGGAAAGACTCAAATCCTTTTTTGATCTTTATCCTCGCGCATTTTTAGTATTCATCAATAACACTGAGGCTCTTCCTGTTCTCTCTGCATGACATTCAGTCCCTTTAACTCCCTCCTAAACTTGTGTTTAATGCCACTCCATGCAGTAGCCACCAGATGGTAATGAAGAGCAGTCTGGCTTCGTAGTCTTTTGAGGACCCAGTACGTTACCACTGTATCAGGCTCAGGTGACACAGGCTTGTCGGGTAAGTTGAATTCTAAACACAGTATTGATTTGATGGCGGGCTAATGAACACCTGTGATGCTTTGATCAGTTAGTTTGTGTGCACCTCATCTGTGAGTTCTGTATTGAAGATTTAAAAATATTTGGGAAAACCATAAATTTCTGTCATTATGCTTTTCTTTAAAGGTTGTTGTTATTTGAACATTTGAAAGACCTAAATATTTGTGTAGAGAATGATTAGTGAAAATACATGCATCCTTTAGGTTAATTTAATGTCTTCTTCTAGAGATAAATATATTTGAAGTAAAGATCCATTCATGTCCTCAGTAAAGAAAAAAATTGATACAGCAAAAATAGCCAGTACAAATATATACATAATAAAAATGCATAATACCCACAATACCCTCTGCATTTTTGCTTCCTGGGTTTAATTGCCAAGTATGCTCACTCACTACTGTTTTTCCAAAAGCGCATAGAGTAAATGATGATATTTTTGCAAAGACTTGGGCCTGTTTAAAAACGGAGTTTTAAAAAGTGTTTTATTTGAATGACTGTATTATACATAATTTGTTTCTATTTTTGCTAGTGTTTTGTATTCTCAAAATGTCTATACTGAGAATGCATTATTTGTTTGATTTAAAAAAATCAAAGGAACAGAATTCAAATATAATGATTAATTCCTACTTTAAATGACAGTTTGTGTATGTTTCACATTTATAAAGGCTCACATATCATGATTTCTCACCTGTGTCAAGAAAAAATTACCCATCCTAATAGCAACAACAAAAAGTTGTTGTGACATAAGGGTCAGGGTTCTATAATAACTTTCATATCATTTTGGGGAACAATTCAATGACATTTGAAAGGCAAGAAAAATTTTAATATTGAATTAGTATACCACAATTTTACTAGAACTCAAAAGATTCAATAAAAATTTAGTCTTGCATGCTCATGCCATTTGCATTAGTTAGGGTTCTCCAGAGAAACAGAATCAATTAAATATAGATCTATCTATCTATATCATCTATCTATCCATCACCTATTGTCTATCTATAGAGGCTTTAAGGAATTGAGTCACATGATTATGGAGGCTGACAAGTCCAAAATCTGCAGGGTAGGCTGGAGACCCAGGGAAGAGCTGAGGTTGTAGTTCAAGTCTGAAGTCCATCTGCTGACAGAAGTCCCTCTTCTGGGAAGGTCGGTCATTGACTATTAATGCCTTCAACTGATTTGATGAGGCCTACCCAAATTATGGAGGATAATCTGTTTTACTCAAAGTCTGCTGATTAAAATGTTAATTTAATTAAAATGTTACTTTAATTAAAATGGTAATCTCATCTAATATTACTTTCACAGAAGTATCAAGAATAGTATTTTATCACTTATTTGGATATTGTGGTAGAGACAAGTTGACACAAAATTAACCATCATATCATTCTTATGTTATTTAATAGTTTCTATATTTCAGGCAAATGGAAAAAATATATATGTAGTAGTTAGTCTTCAAAGTTGGCTACCCAATGAATCATGTTTCCCAGTATTTATGTCTTTGTGCACCTCCTCTGAAGAAGTCTGGTTTGGCTCTGTAACTTGTTTTGGTCAACAGAATAATGCTCTGTGACTTCCAAGGTTTGGTCATAAGAAGTCTTCAGCTTCTAATTCTTCCTGTCTTTTAAAAAAGGCAGCTGGCATTTAAAAAATATTACCATCCAAAGGCCATCAAGTTGTGAGGAAATCCAAGCTAGCTAAGTAAGGTGAACAGAGAACAAGAAAGCACTAGCGAGAGAGCAAGAGGGCAAGAGATAAATTGATCCAATCAACTCCTCCTTCCCAGATGTTCCAGATAATCTCAGCTTACTATCAGTCACATGAAGCAATAAGCCCAGCTCAATTAAACCTTCCAATGACATCATATAACTGTAATAGGGTGAGACACATCCCAGGAAAATCCACCAGATGAGCCCAAAGAATGAGCACTCTGAGAGCATTATAAATTGTTGTTGTAAGCTAAAGAGTTTTGTAGTGCTTTGTTACACAACAATAGATAATCAGAATGACACCAAAAAGTAATATAATGAACACCCAAGTCCTGACCAGTAGATTTTGCAAATCTTAACATTTTGCCATATTTGCTTCAATTTTAAAAAATTAAATTAAGCAGTACATAAATGGTGGCAACAGTCGGTACTCCTCTCTCTTATTCCATTTCTCTTTCTTCCTTTCCACAGATATCCACTATCTTGAATTTGTTGTTTAGTTTTTCATGCAGATTTGTCCATATTGTTACCTATATACTCATAAACTATGCAGAATATTATTTTTCATGTTTTAAATTTATGAGTGGTATTTTATTTAAGATATTACTCTGTTTCTTATGTGTTTGCATTTATTCTTGACATATACCCATATTTATACATAAAGCTTATTTATTTAATTCTAATTGCTGTATAGTACTCCATTTGAACCACAGTATAATGTAGCTATTTCCATGGTTAGATGACATTGAATTTGTTTCTAACTTCCCATAATTATAAACAATATACCATAATCTCAGGTGTCTCCCTACGAACATGTTTGAGACTTTCTAGGAGCTCTAAAGTAGGCATAAGATGGCTTAGTCATATGGTATAAACTTGAATATACAGGCAGACTGCTTTCCAAAGTAGTTGTATTAGTCCTGTTTCACTCTTGAAACAAGACATGACATTATATTTGTCATAAAAGAGCACTTGGCAACAAATTGAACAATGTGATTATTTGGGAGCACTTTTGGTACCGCATAGATTGTCCTTGCTAACCATTACTATTAGGTGCTATAAAGTTATTACTTAACAATAATATTTTTTCAGAAACTTTGAAAATGCACGCATACCACACATATACATTAACATAATAGAGGGAATGTTTTTCATAACAATTAGTGTTCTACAAATTAAAGAACAGTGGCATACACAAACACGCACACAAATAATCATGGCTCTGTGAAGTAATACTTCTAAACTTACTCTGAAAGCTTATTCAGGAATTCAAGGTCTGACCAATGATCTTTCACACATTATTAGCCATTTGCAAATGAGCCTAAAAGGTATTTATTAAATGTATTACTTAGGTTGTATCTTCTTAAATTGTGTTGTTTCTACTTATTTAAAACATCAGACTTTCAAATAAAACAAAACCTAATATTGAAGAACTAGTATTTCCTATAGTAATTTAAATTAATATGGTTTCTTGGAAACTTGTAAGTACTAATACACTGTGTTAATATCCAACACAATCATGGACAATTACAAAAATATTTAGTGAATAATCTAAAATACCTACTATAATGCTTGACTTTCTAAATTTCATGTGTAGATATTATTCAGGTAAGATGTAAGTATTGTCCAAATTTTATTTGTTTCAAGTAATTGCACTGAAATAACTACATTTGCATCAATTATATGGCAAAAATAAATACTTATCTTGAGAGCAGTAACAACTAGTATTATGTTTATTTAAATACAGTCTGTTGGATTTCTCCACATTAGGTTATCTTTTTTCACTGTTGGTGGGAGTGTTAAGTTGGTACAACCATTATGAAAAACACTGTGGAGGTTACTCAACAAATAGAAAATATGGTCAGATGTGGTGGCTCACACCTGTTATCCCAGCACTTTGGGAGACTGAGGTCAGAGGATTGTTTGAGTCCAGGAGTTTGAGACCAGCCTGGGCAATATAGCAAGACCTTGTCTCCAGGAAAAAAATAAATCAGCTGGACATAGTGGCATACTCCTGTAGTCCCAGATGTTTGGGAGGCTGACACAGGATTGACTGAGCCCAGGAGGTTGAGACTTTGGTGAGCTATGATCATGCCATTGCACTCCAGCCTGGGTGACAGAGTGAGACTCTGGCTCAAAAAAAAAAAAGAAAAAGAAAAATTTGACAATAGCACTACCTTATGACCTAGCAATCCCTCTGCTGAGAATACCTAAAGAAAGTAGAGCATCTTGAAGAGATACCTGAGCTCTTGTGTATGGAAGCAACTTATGTTTGTCCGTCAGTGAATGAATGAATAAAAATTGTTTTATGTAAATAATACATATGAAATATTATTCAGTCTAAAAAAAAAAGAAATACCGTCACTGCAACAACATGGATGAAACTGAAGGATATTATGCTAAGTAAAATAAGCCAGACACAGAAAGACAAATACTACATAATCTCACTTATTTGTAGAGACTTTAAAAAAGTCAAATACATAGAAACAGAGCATAGAATGGTGGTTACCAGGGATGGCATGGGGAGGAAAAAGAAACAGAGAGATGTATATTAAAGTGTACAAACTTGCAGTTATGTACATTGAATAAGATCTAATAGCATGAAGACTATAGTTAATAATATGGCCTTGTACACTGAAAATTTATTTGCGAAGAGAGTAGATTTTAGGTGCTCTTACATTCACAAAAAGGTAAATGTAAGGTGATGGTTATGTTAATCTTTTTGACTTTAATAATCACTCCACTATGCATATGTATTTCAAATCGTTATGTAGTACACCTAAAATATATAGAATAAGAAAAAATGGAGATAAAATCTCTAACTAGACAATGATAATAAGCTGGCATACAAGTAATAGTTCAGTGGAAAATTATCTTAATACAATAAGGAAAGGTGTAACTAGAAAACACCAAATCAATTATTCTCATCTATGCTAAATACGTGGGAGAGAGAAACGCATTAACATAAAATTGTCAATAGCGTCTACATTCCTGGAATAGAAATGTCTAGGTCTACATCTACAAGCCTTAAGAATTTAAAGTAGTCATTCACATGATTACTCTTCTCAGACGATTACAATTGGGTCAATATTTACCAGAGAAAAATAATGGGGGGAGAAAAGAGGAACAAATTTAACACTTTCAAATTATTTACTTTACTACCACTTAAAAATTGTGTATACCAAGCTATTCAGACATTTGATAAATTGACAAGAAATGAGGCTGAGTACCCACAAAAGAGACTTCAGATCTACACAATGTCTATAGAAACTGGCAATGTATAAGCTTATAAAATGGAATAGAGACATTTATCACTCATTAGCTGCAAATATCTGCTCATCTGTTTGGTTGTTCTATGTGCCATCTTTTATATTAAAGTGTTAATTCATTATAAGTTGTCCATAGTCAATGAAAATTTGATGAGCTATAAACAAACTTACAGAAAAAAAGTACATGGTTACATGAATATAAGATTTGGTGTTGATTTTCAGGGCTTTTCACAGACATTTTGGGCTCTGAAGCATCCTTCTTAAAGCCTTTAGCAGTGGGAAGGTCTGCATTATTTGTACCCAGCAATATCAGAAGTAAATCCATTTGTTAAATGTATAAAATTGTGGCTGGCTTAACACAGTGATATTGAAGGTAGTATACTTGGGCCCAATTCAATTGCAACTAAGCGTAGTAATTAAAGACGTATGTTAACTTTAAAGAAGGAAGCTATGGGTATGATTTTAACACCCTCATATTTCTGCACAGCCCCCAGGCCATCATGAATGGAGTTTGCAGGGGAAACAACAGCATATTTAATGGTATTTGTAACTTATTGTGAATTATAATTTTGTGAAATATTGGAGTTTAACAACAAAACTCATGTTGACAGGCAATACATTTTAAAAAAGATATCAGGCAGTAGAATCTGGCATATAACTTCTTTAAGTAATACAAAGGTAGCATAAATGAAAGACTGAAATAAAATAAAATGAGCTATAAATCCCCTTATTATTATCTTCAGCTGAACGTAAATGCTATAACCCAGCTTAAAAATATATATAATTGGAAGCAGCTAACCTGAAAGAAGAAATGCTCTTTTTATTTAAAGGATTAGTTTTGCAAATTTAAAATTTGAATTTTAATGATACCTATCTTTAACAACAAGAAACTTCTTTTCCCAAAGCCATTATTTTTGGTTGTGTATTTTTTGATATGTATACTTGTTAATGGAAATTGTAAGGGAAAGTCGTTCAGAAAATACTAATTTAGGTTTGAGAAACATATAAAAATATTAAGACTGAAGAAATAATATAATAATGTAATAATATAATGTATTGTATGATTTTATGTGGAAAATCTGTGGAGACATGTTTTTGCAGCATATTTGGAGGATACACTAGTACTTAATTATTTCTCCCAAAAGAGAAAACTTGGATTTCATGCAAATTAATAAGACAGATCTTAAAGCAAGTAATTCAATGATTTGTCTAATTGTTCATTCAATAAATATTTATTGACATACTATGTGCCACGAACTGTAACAAGACAGAAAATAAACACAGATGAACAAAAACTACCCAGCCTGGGCCCTCAGGGAGATTTATCTGTGAGAGAAGAATGATATAGACAGAGTTGGGACAGAGTATGATAGTTCCATGAAGGAAGTAATATGGAATACTGAAAATCAGGAGAGCTCCAGCTTCTGATGTTGCAAGCTGTGGGCACTTTGACTTCTAGTCAGAAAGAAAACTATAATCAAGAGATTGAAACAAAAAATAAAAAATAAAAATAAAACTCCTCTCTAGCATATTGTACTTTTTTTTTTACTATACCAGCCCACTAGTCATCAAAATTTGAACAAACCGTTGGAGTTTTAAACAGAACATAGCAATCAATGTCAGGTTTCAGGGTTCTTGCTAACATCATAGAAATAACTTAGGCCATTGATCCACCATAAGAAAATTTCCACAAGCACCACTGTTAATGTGAAAAGCATTTTCCCCCTTTGGAGCCAATAATTAATGTCTTTAAAATGTCTATTGGGAATGCATACCTTTGCTTAATAAAACACTAAAGGTACATTGCTTAGCGGTGCCTTTCCAATCATAGTGAACTAAGACTTCAGCCTCTCCATTTTAATTTACATATCTTCTCTGTCTCTCTCTCTCTGACTTTCTCTCTGTGTGTCTCTCTTCCCTCTGTGTCTCCCTGTCTCCCTTTCTCTGTCTCTCTCTCTCTCTGTGTGTGAGACTCTCTTCCTTCTCTGTCTCTTTCTCTGTGTCTCTCTTTCCTCTCTCTTCCCTCCCCTTGCTCTTTCTCTCTGTCTCTCTTCCCTCTGTCTCTCTGTTCCCTTTGTGCCTCTCCTCTCCTCTCCCCTTCCCTCCCCC
>NW_007252229.1:231566-265648 GCF_000164805.1 Carlito syrichta | reverse complement strand
AGCGCGAGTGTGCGCACGCCGCGGAGTCGCTGCCCTCTCCTCGCACCTGCTCAGGGCGTCTTGGGAGCCTGGACGCGTGAACAGGCTTGAAGTATGGCATGGTGCAGAGATGATTTCTGCCAAGAAGGTGCCCGCGATCGCGCTGTCCGCCGGGGTCAGTTTCGCCCTCCTGCCCTTCCTGTGCCTGGCGGTTTGGTGAGTTTTTTTAGGGGGCGGGGGGGGGGGGCTGGGGCTGGCTGGGACTGGGGGAGGGGAGGGCAGGCAAGGCGGAGGAGTGCCCCGCCACCGGCCCCTTTCTGACAACCTGTTTCTCCCAGGGCCCACCAGACCTCGCCTGGGTTGTAAGGCTTTTCTGTGACCGCGTAGACGCGGAGAGCACGCGGGGCGCCGGGTGCATGGAGCGTGTGGGCGCGGGGCTTCGTGTGCGCGGGGTGCGCTTTCCCGGACCCGATTTGTTCCCCGCATCCCCAGCTCCGGGCCCGGGGTCTTCTCTGGCTTGGGGCGAGCGACTCTGTCTCTAGAAGACAAACCTGTTTTCCACCTGTTCTGGGATCGATTCTTAAAATAATCTCCTCCGCCCCCGTTGAGTTTTTTTTTTTCCGCTTGCAGTTTAAACGAATCCCCAGGACAGAGCCAAAAAGAGGAGAGATTGTGCACAGAAAATTTCACCCGCATCCTGGACAGTTTGCTCGAAGGCTATGACAACAGGCTGCGCCCTGGATTTGGGGGTATGAGCGATCGCAGAAGCGCCGGGGTGTCCTGTCTGTCCCTCTCTGGGTCTGCCCGTGTGTCTGTCTGTGTGAATGTCATGAGGTGCGCCTCACGTGCAAACCTGAAAAAGCTCTCCCCGCTCCATCCCGCCTCGGTGAGACCTGTGACAAGCAGGCCGCCCCCATCCGTACTTTCCCATCTCCCTGCCCCCTCAGGAGCTTTTCTCACCCCCACACTAATTACCTCCGGGGACCTGCCTGCAGGGTGGAGGGGAACAGTCAGAACCGGGACTCAGGGCTTGGCTGCCTGGACGCGCTTGCCCAAGAATGGAGTTTCCCTGAGCCTGGCCACTTGTCTCAGAACAGCTGAGCCCAAGTCCCCTATCCTCCCACGTGTCGGTCCCTCTGCCAAACCCTTGGCCAGTGTTCTACCTAGGACGTGAATCTGGGGCACGGAGCTGCTTGCTCTGCTGGAGAACCCAGTCCCTTCCTCTTCTCTTCCACAGCGGGATGGTTGTTTTCTCTCTTTGGAAATGTGGCATTTGCTTTCCTCCCAAGACTTTGAAGCCAGAGGCGTTTCAGCCTGCTTTCCTGGACAAAATAGTTATGAGGACTTAATAGAGGCACGGCGCTTCACAGCACTGGTGCTCTGTTCCATATTCGTATTTCCTTTACACATATAAGTATTGGGGCCTGTGTGGCAAACCTTGGACTAGGCTCTAGGTTTACAGAAGTCCTCAGATATAGTGCCTGACCTCAAACAGCTTCTCAGCTCAGTTTAGTGAGGACAAGGTACTTGCTAGGGTCCCACTGGTAAAATTGGCCCAGGTTTTCTGACCTCAAAGTCCTTGTCCTTTCCAACATACTGGGCTAGTTACCCTTCAGCAAATGAGTTGAAGGCACAGATTCTGTCTTACAGGAACTCATATTCAAGTGGCAGTAACAACAATAATAACAACCGCTAATATTGTATTGATTTAATTAAATCTTCATATGGACCAGACGCTTTACAGGCATTACTCTGTTTAATCCTCACCATAATGCTTAAAAAAAACCCGTTATTCTCCCTGTTTTACAGATGAAGAAATCAAAACTTAGAAAGTTAGGTAACTGGTCCAAGTTCATAGTAAGTGGCAGGAGAAGGGTGGGAACCCAGGTCAGGTTGTTTATTTAGAAGATAAACCCATGCGGACTGGGATGGTGTCAGATCCCATGTGATAAGTATCCTATACAATTAGAAGCATGGAGGAACGTTATGCTTCCTTTTGAGGGTGGATGGGAGATGAGATGGTGGAAGAAGAGAGAAAAGTAAGAATGAGAAGTAAGACAGCTGAAGATATGAGGTGAAGTTGTGTGGCTCCAGATTGGAAAGAATCATTGGAGATAAAATAGACTCGGATGGAGTAGAGCTGGGTGAGTCTGTGGTGTGTATCTAGTTTCATTCTTCTTATTTAACAGATGAGGACACGGGAATCTAGAAAGGGAAAGTGATTTATATAGAGCCACACAAAGAATCGGTGATAGGCTGGAAGCAGGTCTACGGAGTCCCAAACCGTTTTTTTTTCCCCCCTGATTCTATTGAGAAGGCAATAGGAAGCCATTGAGGATATTAATTCAGTGTCTGCTTGTTGACAGTGCTTAAGATGGAGGAGAAGGATGAAATTTCCTTGGTTCTTGTCACGTTTCCTCTCCAGGGGTAGGTTGCCTGCACTGCGTTTGCCTCCATGCAAATCTGGAAAGAAACTTCGTTACAGAATCATTTGATTGGGAAATTAGCATTTTAGATTAAAAATAGTTTTTCAGAGACTATTTCTGATGATATGATACCATTTAAGACGCTATTATGCCAATAGAAGAGGGTGTATCTGTCCATAATGGTTTTAAACTTGACATTTCAAGTGAAGAAAAAATAACAGAAGCATCGAATCACATATATGTTAACTACTCGTCAGAGAATTGATGTGCCTGGACATAAGTGAAAGTGAAAAGTTATAATGGAATCAGTGTGGTTTTATTATAAATGTTGAAAGTTAAAATAATCTCTGCCCAGCTGGTTTTAACACAAGTTACAATTCAAAAGGTGGAAGGAGCCACTATAGCTGAATCCTTTTTACCATCTAGTCTCTCCCAAACATTATTTAGACAGTAAGTGAACACGATCTGTGTGAGCCATTACTGGGTTTTGGTTAGTTGCAACACTACAAGATGTCTCAAGGGCATTATTAATCATCTTACTTGTCACTGCTAAGTGGTCCCCATTACCCACCTGGAGATACTTTTATAGTTTTAGAGGAAGGAGTCCAGTTAACCTTACTTTGAATATTAGCAGTTGGCTAATCATTTATAAATTTACTACATAGCATTATGTCGTTTGGGTTTTTTTGTTATTTTTGGCCGCTATTCATAAATATTTGTGGTAGATGTGATTCATTTTTTAGAAGTGGGTCATTCTCTGTAATTGTGTAGTATTCCAAATGAGAGAAAGAAATAGTAATTCTCACCTGCAAAAGATGTGTTGTCTGTTTACATGAAGTTATAAATGTGCACCACTGAAAAGAGTGAGACCTCATTGTTAGCTCACACTGTTAGACACCACAAGTTTGATCCCTTCAGTGACATTGTGTACTTTGTGGAAAGTTTGGCATCTTAAAAATAAATCGAAAACAATCCAGATTTTGACCAGTATGCTATAAATATCGATTTACTTCCTGGTTCCTCTCATCCTGTGTCTGCTCTTTGTGGTGCGTTTACTTTATATCTGTTTATACAACTTTGCTATGTTCCATTTAAAATAAAGCAAAAGCAAAGATTTGAATTGAAATTGGATGGTTTGTGATTGCTCAGTAGGCCAGGCAGGGGTTGAAATAGATTTGGAAACTAAATTACATATTTTTAACTCAGCAGCACAGCTTGCCATCGGAAAATAAAAGGAACTGAGATGGTTTCCTTTTTTTCATCCCTCTAGAATCTCCTCTCCCTTGTCTCCTACATTCTCCCATTGGAGAAGAAAAGGGGGGAAAGAAAGAGGCAGGGCCAGAGAAGCTGGGTTGGGACTTCTGAAGAGTTGTCTTTCTTCAGCCTCTGGCAGATGGGCTGCTGTCTTCCCGGAGGAGCTTGAACCTGCTTAGAAGTGTCACACAGGGATCCCTTCTGTAAAGGAGTTAGAGTCCAGTCCCCTTTGCACCCGTCCACTTTCAACACTGTCATCAGCCTTCTTCTGAATGCATAGCTAAAGGCTATGGAGGTGGTTTAGAAAGCCTGCTTTTACCCATTTTCCATTTATTGAAGGGTTGCACAGCCTTTTGTGCATCCCAGTCTTTTGAGGCACATGACCTAGAACACTAAAGATTCCAATTCGAGATGATTACTTTGGTCATTTCTTACAACGGAGCACCAGAGTCCATCTTGTAAGATTGCTCACCAGCATAGTAGAACTTCCCATTCGTGGAGTTCTCCAGGGTTTTGAAAACATTTTCATGTATGGCATGTACTAAAATGATCACAAAAACACAGAGAAGAGGCAGGGCAGAGGAGAGGGTAAGAAAAATCCCATTGAATTACCCCCAAACCATTGGTAAGGGCACAACTCGCACCCTACTCTTCAAACCCGAATTAGGCAGTTGGTCTCTTGCTCTATCCATTTCTGAGTCTTTCTTGCATTGTCCTGTTTATCAAGAGTCACATTTTCCTAGAATAGACCTCCTTGTTACTAAATAGGTCCTTAAAATAAGCAAAACTAAATTTCCCCTAAAGGAGTGAAATGAGAACTTTTATTCTAAATCTTTAATAACATTTTTAAAGGAAACATGGAAAATTGCATACATGTAAGTTAAATTGGACTGTCCTTTCCCACACACATCAATTTGTTCTTGCAATGTTGCTGAATGATCTGTATTTCAATTTAAAAATTAAATGTATGTAGCATGTACTAGCTTTATTAATTGAATGTCAACAGAGAATCTATTTTTAAAAATATATAAGATGAAAAGAACACTTCAAGTCCACAAAGAAACATAAAACTTCACTCTCTTATCATTTCTCCCATTCATTCATTCACTCTTTCATTAAACCAGTGTATATTGTAAGACTGCTGTGTGTCAAGAACAGTGTTAGGTTTGTGATGATGTAATTCTGATCTGACACGAGCCCTTAAAGACTCTACAGTTAAGCAGTATATAGAGATAAAAATAACAAAGAAACAACAAAATAATTAAATGAAAATGCTCTGGGACAATCTAATAGCATGCTAAGAGAGGAAAAAGTTGGATGAGAGATCTATTTTAGGTTCAGCAGTCAAGGAAGTCTTTTAAACTGTGATCTTAAAAGGTTCTGGACATGGAAAGGGCAAGAGAGAAGTTATTCTTAGGCTGAACAAAAAAACAAGTGCAAAGGTCTGAAGGTAGATCACAGATGAGTGTGACTTAGGTAGCAAAAGGAGTCCAGTGTGCCTGCAGCCAGAAAGCAAGAGGAAGAACTTCACAGGATTCAGCGGGATGGTCAACAATGGCCAGGTCATACAAAGACTTTGGGAATCCTGTAAAGGAGGTTAGGTTTTTCTACTAGTGAACCTGGAAGCCAATGGAATTTCCTAAGTGGTGGGGATGACAATGACATGGTATGACTTAGATTGTAACATGTTCCTTCTGGTTGCTACATAAAGAAAGGCTTAGCGAGAGAGGTAAGAGAATTTTGGAAGCAAGAAGACCAGTGAAGAACCTTCTTTTTTTTTCTCTCTCTCTTTATTAATTTGCTTGGAATAGGTGGCAGATGTAGTTAAGATGGATGTATGTAAGTGGATAAAAATGAGATTTTTTTGAGATTTGATTCAACAACGAATTGGCAATTGACTTGACATGGATGGTTTTAAAAAGGGGGGAGGCTAAAAATTGATTTCTTGATTTTTGTTTTGGAAAATTGGACAAGGATGGTGTTATTTCAAGTTAGGAGGGGCTGCACAATTTCCTGTCTCATGAGCTCACACACTGGTGTCAGAGAGAATGTAAGTAAGAGAAATGAGTAAAATATAGAGTGTGCCAGGTGTTGATTAACTGTTATAGAGCAGCATAAAACAGGGAAAATGGTTGCAGTTTTAGCCAGGGTAGTTAGGAAGGGCTCATTGAGAATGTGATCATAGGTAGGTTAGAGCATAAGACACATTTGGAGTGGGGTCTTCTGGCGAGAAGGAATTCGAAGTGTGAACATGTCAAGCAGCAAAGTCAGTGTCACTGCTGTGAAGTTGAGCAGGGCTGAGGTGTGAGAAGGGGTCAATGTGATAAGGTTGGGCAAAGCTTTGCAGACTGGTGAGGATTTTGCTCTTACTCTGAGTCAGATCAGAAATGACTGGAGGGATTTTAGCAGGGGCAGGACCTGAACTGACTCAATTTAAAATGCTCACCTTTAGCTGGGCTCGGTGGCTCAGCCTATAATACCGCGCCTTTGGGAGGCTGAGGGGAGTGGATTGCCTGAGCCCGCGGGTTTGAGACCCGCCTGGGCAGCGAGACCTCATCTCTACAATAAATCAAAAAATCAGTCGGGTGTGGTAGCGCATGCCTGTAATTCCGGTTACTCGGAAGGCTGAGGCGGAAGGATCGCCGGAGCCCAGCAGGTTGAGGCTGCGGTGGCTGGGAGTGGCCACTGCTCTCCAGTCTGGGCGACAGAATGTGACTCCAACTCAAAAAAATAAAAAAATAAATAAATAAATAAAAAATAAATAAAATGCTCACCTTTGCTGCTGGATTGAGAACAGACCATCAGAGGCAAGAATAGGTGCAGCGAGATTTTCCACCATAAATCAAGCAAGAGATGATGGATGCGTTGACCAAGTTGGTGGCAGAGAAGTTTGTGAATTTATAAGAAATGGGTGGCTTCTGGCTATATTTTGAAGTTTAAGTCAAGTGACAACAGCTAGAATGTGGGATGTGAGAGAAAGGAAGGTGTCAGGGCTGACTCCAAGGTTTTTTTTCTTGAACACCTAGAAAAATGGAATTGTCATGGCTGTAGCAGAAGCAGACTGGTGGCATGGATGACCAATTTATATGTGAATATGTTAAGCTTGAGATATCTATTAGATGAGCCTGAAATTCAGGGATGATGGGTACACATCAACATATATGGCATTTAAAGCCATGAGACTAAAAGATTACCAGGGGAGTTAGGATGATGGAGAAGAGACTCAATTAGCGAGCCCTAATGTCTCCAGTGTTTACAGGTTGGGAGAGAGGAGGAGGAATCTCTGTACTAAGAAGACAGAATTAGTGGTACAAACAGGAAAACCAAGGGATGTGTTTAAGTAAAGTAAAAATATTAAGTTTAAAAAAAATAAGACTATTTCACATAGAAGGAGGGCTTGGTTAATTAAGTCAAATGCTCTAACAGATCAAGAAGGAGAAGAACTTGAAATTGACCCCTGGGTTTAGCAATGTGTACATCCTCAGTGATTTTGACAAGAGCAGTTTTGGTAGCGTGGTGGGTGTAAAAGTCTGATTGAGTGCATTCAAGAGATAACAGGAAAAGTTTAAAAAAAAAAAATTTCTGAGCATCTGTACAAGGAAGCAGAGAAATGGAATAGTAGATGGAAGAAACCAAAATTGAGAGAGCTTTTTTTACATGGGAGAAATAAGATTACTTTTAAAATTGATGGGAACAATGCTATAGATAGGGAAAAACTGATGATATTGACAGAAGGAAGTGAATTCTGAAGAAAATCAGATGATAATAAATGATGGAGTGAATCAGAAGGGAAGAATTAGAGCCAGTGTGCATAGTTTTTTTTTTTTTTCCAGAAGCTCAAATATGAAAGAAAAGAGAAAGAGAGAAGATTGTCTTTTTATTAAGGTTAGACCATAACATGTTTGTTTATTACCAGGAATAACCAAGTATCTAGGGTAATTTGATATTAGGGTGGAGGGAAGGGTTAGCTGAAGGAAAGATGTTCTGAGAAAACAAGAGAAAATGGAATCCAGGATGCAAACTTACTTTCTTAAATTCTCGGTTTACAAAAAAAAAAAAAAAAAAAAAAAGAGTTGCACTGATGCTAACATATATTTACATTTTCTTTAGGGTAAGGATGCGCAAAATTGGCATTTCTTGAAATAGTCGCTATATAATCTAGATCCTAAGATATTTGGAAATTGGTGGATATTTAAGTAACGCTTCACTGGGTTGTTAGATTTCTTGTAAATGAGCAAATACAACTGTTTGCATTTGTGTATTATGAGACATCGCTGCTTTATACTCTAGGTCTTTCTTATGTGTTTAGTCAAATAAGCCTCAGGTATACATAATGGAATTCTGGATTAATAATGCTTGGTTTATGACACACTCTCATTAATGGCCCACACATAACCTTTATATACATCCATCCATCTATTCATTCACTTATTAAAATACTGAGGTGCCAAAAAAATGTGTGCACATTTTAAGTATACCGTTGGCTCAAAAGATGGCATTAATCAAATGAATGCTAGCGTCACCATGCACAGGCAGGACAGTAAAAAAAAAAAATGGCGGAAGCATGGTTGAGCACGTCATACTACATGTTGGTACCGTTATTCGATTCAACTTTGAAAAGTAATACATAGATAGCATCTTTTAAACTGTGTATACTTTTTTGGCGCCCCCTCCATTACAATAAACACATCACTTAAACCATCAATCAGTACAAAGTGTAGAGTTTTGACAACAACTTTTATTCTGCTATGTGGTCTCCCCATCCTAACTTCTTGTCATTTCTACCCAGATTAACCATGATTCTGAGTCCTTTTTTTTTTTTTGAGTCGGGGTCTCACTCCGTCCGTCACCCAGGCTGGAGTGCAGTGGCATGCTTATAGCCACCCCAGCATCGACCCGCTGGGCTCAGGCGATCCTTCTGCCTCAGCCTTCCAAGTGACTGGAACTATAGGTGCACTACCATGACTGGCTAATTTTTTTATTTATGGTAGAAACGAGGTCTCACCATGTTGCCCAGGCTGATCTCAAACCTGCGGGCTCAGGCAATCCTCTTGCCTGGGCCCCTTCATAGTGCTGGGATTATGGGTTTGAGCCACCGTGCCCAGCCATGAGTCCTTTTTTAAAAATTTTATTTTAGTTTCGATTCTAGGGGTACATTGCAGCTTTGTTACTTAGGTCTACTGCGTGATGGTGAGATTGGGACTTCTGACGAGCCTGCCCCCACCCACAGTAAAATAGCTTAGTGCTCAGTGGGTGTTTTTTCAACCCGTATTCCTCCTCTCTCCCTCCCGCTTTAGGAGTTGCCAGTATCTGTTGTTCCCATCCTTGTGCTCATGGGTATTCAGTGTTTAGCTCCCACTTACTAGTGAAAACATGCAGTATTCACTTTTCTGTGACTGTGTTAATTTGCTTAGAATGATGACTTCTAGCAGCATCCATGTTGCTGCAGATGACATGATTGTGTTCTTTCTTTAATGTGTAGTATTCTGTGGTGTATATGTGCCACATTTTCTTTATCCAGTGCACCACTGATGGGCGTGGGCATTGGTACCATGTTTTTGCCATGGTGAATAGTGTTGTGATAAACATATGAGTGAAGGTGTCTTTTTGGTAGAACAATTTACTAGTATACTCCTTTGGGTGTATATATATATATACCAAGAAGTGGGATTCCTGGGTTGAATGGTAAATCTATTTTTAGTTATTTGAGATATCTCCAAACTGCTCCAAATCCCTAGTTCAGGGGCTGAACTAGGTTACATTCCTACCAACAGTATATGAGCGTTCCCTTTTCTCCACGGAGTCACCGACTTCTGTTGTTTTTGGATTCTTTAATAATAGCCAGTCTGACTGGTGTGAGATGGTAACTCATTGCCATTTTGGTTTGCACTTCTCTGATGATGAGTGCTGTGGAACACATTTTCATGTATTTGTTGACTGTTTGTATGTCTTCCTTTGAGAATATCTGTTCATGTCCTCTGAGTCCTTTTAGAGTTATTTCTTAGCTTTTCTTTGTATGTTATTTTAGTCATCTTTCCATTTTAGAGTATATTTAAAATATTGGATTGTTTTGAACTTACTATATACAGTCTTTTGATGCTTTTTAAAACTTAATTATGTATTACTAAGTAATTCTTATTGTGGCATGTTAGCATAGATCATTCATTTTGACTGCTGTGTGATATTCCAATTGCATGGAAACCAGCTTATTCATCTGCTCTATTGGCAGTAGGCGTTTTGCTTGTTTCCAAGATTGTGGTGCTGTGAATATCCTGGCCTAAATTTCCTGCTGTAAATGTGCAAGAGTTTCTTTTTGCATATATATCAAGGAGTGGATTTTTCTGGATCTTAGTGTAAGTGGGAGTTTAACTTGACAAGATAATGCCAAACTATTTTTCATGGTGAGTTTACAAAATCAAACTCTCATTTACAATTTACAATGAATATGAGATTCAGCATCTACATACCCTCTTTAACACTGGGGACACACACACACACACACACACACACACACACACACATCTAGTATTTTCTTGTGAAGTGATTTGAATATTTCTGATTTCTATTATGTTCTAAAGCAGTTGAACATCTTCTCAAATCTGTATTGGCCACAAGAATTTTTTTTCTGAGAATTTCTTGTTTTCATTTTTTGCCTTTTGTTGTTGTTTATAACTTTCTGATTGATTTGATGGCTTTTAGTTATTTATAAGCTAGACCAGGATTGATAGGATTATATGATACAGAAGGTACTAATCTTTAATGTCTTCTAAGTGAAAGAAACTTCTAGAACTTTATAAAGCTCGCTGGTTTCCTAGTGATATCAATGGATATTCTGTTGTATTTGTTTAATATTCAAAAAGGCTAGTATTTGTATATTTTATAAATGACAAGGTAAGAGATTTCTGTACACATTTTACTTATGGTTACCTTGTTGTGCCTCTTAAGTATTTAAAATCTATTTTTGGAGATACACCACCGGTGTTTTGTATTATGAAGGAGTATGCATGACGTAGATGCTGGAAAATTAGGACTGTTTCCTCAAGTGCATAGCTGGAGAGGCAATGCAGACAGCAAGGATTGTCTGATTCCAAGATTAACAAAACACCATAGGTCTTGCTCATGGTGTAACAGCAAATTGGATACCATTATTGAAGATGAAATTCAAAAGTGATACCACCCTATACCCTGTTTCTACTGCTAAAGTAAGGTAAACAGTGGGCAGTTATCTGATGCATTGCTAATTGCCTCTCCGTTTTTCCAGCAGGTTAGATTCATTAATTAGTTAGGAGTATTTCCCTGAATTTAATCTTGCTGGTCTTGATTCTTCCTTTCACAAAGACTGTTGAAAATAATCTTTTTTCGCCTTACAGACTGTCAACTATTTTAGGGATTAGAAGCCACTTTCTTGTTACCAAAGAAGTAGAATTTTAAAAGAAAAGATGTCTCTGATGTTACACAAATTTATATAAAATTATGGGAAGAAGTCCTTCTAGCCTCAAATCATCTGATTTCTGTGTAATTATGCTCTTATTAAGGTTGGTCTGAACATCCTAAACAGTGGTATTAGAGGAAGCATCTCTAATAATTGTTCTTAACTGCATGCATAGTGATCATTGTTCATTGACAACTTATTTATTGGAAATAAATTACATTTAAGGTCTGGGATAGGTTGTGGGAGATGATTCAAATATTAGTGAGACAGTTTTTGTTTTAATTGGGAAATATTTTTAGCTTAATTGACGTACAAGTGAATTCCATCATGTTTTCCTTTTGGGGTTTCAAAATCACTGCTGGGACGCTATTAGGAACACAATGAAACACAGTTGTTCAGCACCTAATATGTGCTAGGTACTATGCTAGTTTGGGTCTTCAAAGAAGACTAAGATTTTATCTTTGTTATTAAAGATAGAAAGACCCAGGCAGGCTGTCATAGAAGGATAAAGGCATGAGAAGGGCTGCAGGAACATACCTCAGACACTAATCAACAAAAAAGAAAGTGTAGGTATAGCATGTTTTATGCTAGATATAAAATTCCACATTTGTTTAAGTAATTAATTTTTGATTTATTTTTTTTTGATAAAATATAGTATAGTAAAGCTAGAACACACTTTGGAGACCAGTACAAAGGAATTAGAATTCTGGCTCTGGCGTATGGTGGACCAAAACAGAAACCTCGGAATTTATTTATTAAAAAATTATGTATTTTTCCTTACATGTTTAAACTTGAGTTGCCTTCAAAGTACTCTCCATTTGATGCAGTGCACCTATGGAGATGCTTTTTCCACTGCTCAAAATGGTTTTTGAACTTGTCAGTGCTGATGCCTTTCAGTGCTTCTGCTGTTTTTTGTTTCTCCTCTTTCACATCTGCAAAACATTTCCCTTTGAGGACTTTTTTCATCCAGGAAAACAACAACAAAAAGTCTCCCAGGGCAAGTTTGGGTGAATAGGGCAGATGGGATATGGGAGTCATGCTGTTTTTTGTCAAAAGCTGTTGGACAGTCAGTACGGTGTGGGCAGGTGCATTGTCATGGTGGAAGAACCAGTCACCTGTTTGCCACAACAAAATTCACTGAAGCCAAACGCAGCCTCTCAGAACAACGCCAGCTGGTACACTGGTGCCAATGGTTCCTGTAATACCAACTAGCTAGAAAGCCTATACTACAAGGGGGCCACCCTTCAAAATATAATTCTGCTCATTGTGTGTGTTTCCCCAGTATACTATTTAGCTTCTGTAAGCTGAGTTTCCAGATCCATAATGTTCTCATCAATAGAGCACCTTTGAAGTGTGTTGGTAAGAATTAGATTAAATAACATATGGGAAGAGCCTAGTGGCCTATCTGGCACACAACTGATCTTCTATAAATTGTAATTATTGTATCTCTGCTTATCTTTGGAAAATGTTCATCCCCTGTGAGTGGTTACAGACATACCTGCCTGTTGATCTGTCTGCTCCGCATCCCCATTGCCATTTCTCTACTTCAGGCCACCATCATCATCTCTCAGCTCGACTCGTAAGGAGACTTACTTGTAAGAGCCTCTCTTCTGCCTCCCCATAATTGATTGTCCATATGACTGCCAGATGATTTTGTAAAAAAATATAATTCATTCATATTAATAATTCCTTAAACACCCTCAGTGGCCTCCCAGTGAGTATGGGATGCAAAGCAAATGTCTTACTGCAGTCTACAAGCAAAGACAGGGATAGACTGAATACCAAAGGAAGAAAGCTCAAGAAAAGAACATAGGAAAGATGACTGACCTCCGTGTTTGCTTGCTAGGGCTGCCATAACAAAGTACTAGGTGGCTTAAACAACAGAGAATTTATTTTTTTCACAATTCTGGAGGTGACAGAGTGTCAGTAAAGTTGGTTTCTTCTCAGCCCTCTCTCCTTGGCTTATAGATGACCATCTTCTCTTTGTCTTCACTTGGTCTCCCCATGTGTGTGTCTGTATCCTAGTCTACTCTTATGAGAGAGACACAAAGACCCACACACACATTTTTCAAGAATCGTTGACAGTTAAGGGCAGTGGCTCACACCTTTAAGTCCAGCACTTTGGTAGGCCAAGGCAGGACGATTGCTTGAGCCTAAAAGTTCGAGAGTAACCTAGGCAACATATTAAGACCTGTCTCTACAAAAAACAAATCAGTAGTTCCAGCTACTGATGAGGTTGGGGCAAAGGATCACTTGAGCCCATGAGGTCAAGACTGTCATGAGTCATCCATGATTATACTGCTGTACTCCTACCTGGACAGCAGAGTAAGACCTTCCCCTTTCGACTCCAAAAAAAAAAAAAGAATCATTGAGAAAGTAGCCTGTTATAAGAATTTGAAAATACTCATTATGATTATGGAATCATTATAACTACAAGAATTAATATACCCCCACACATCTTAAAATAAATATATAATGAAAAATATCATTGGCCTATTTTTACCCTCTCTTAGACTCCCCCACTCCCTTGGAATACCTATGGTATTAATATTTTATAGGACACAGTGTTGTCAATACTATTCTGGAAAACAGAGCAACACTCTAAACCAGAGAAAACTGAAAAGCCTTGCCTAGGAACTTGTTAGGAATGCAAACTGTCAGACCCGTCTGTGCCTAGGACAGAATCAGTATGCCTGGATGTGGCATTCAGCAATCTGTGTTTTAACATGCATTTCAGGTGAGTCTGGTATAAAGTTTGAGAACCACTGCCCTAAACTGATCTTCAGAGTAGCTTTTGATTTCTCAAGAATCTTGTCCAGTAGCCCGGTTGTCAGCACATAATCAACCTCAGGTTTTCCTTTTCTCCTCTTGCCCTGACTTGCAGTGACATAGTGTTTCTGCTTTTAATACTTTTGCAGTTGTCCTTAAGAAACGGACATGGTGATTTTTCCCACTCTTGAACCTGTTTGAAATTGCTAACTTCTGGGGCTCAGCACACATTAACTGCTTCCTGGATTATCTATTTCTGGAACAATTTGGCTTTAATAAGCTCATTACTACCATTTTTTTGGTTGTTTCTAATTTTTCATTCAAATAAAAATCCGATTAACTTTTCTGCTTTCCAATATATACAGTTTTTTTTAAAAAAAATTAAAACTCATGATAGAACAGCCTGATTTAGACTTTTTCTCTCACTTTACTACCCAAGGCTATATTTTTCTTAGGATGCTTATTCAATAAAGAATTTTCTCATTCTCCCTCAAGCCATCTTTCTTTATGTGGCTCAATCTTCATTCTTTAGAGTAAGAAATATTTGGAGTTATTTGTAAGAGCATTAAGTGATACCAGCTGCTCGTTTGCCTTTTTTGGCATAAATCCAATTTCCCAACCATTAGCCAAGGAAGATTATCCCATCCTTGATAACAGATGTTATTCTTTCTGGTTATGGACTATCTAGCCCCTAGCCATACAGTGTTATAAACCTTTGTTTAAGGAAAGGATATTCAAGGGAGCAACAATTTTAAAATATTTGTATTAGTAATAAAATGCTATATTACCTATAGTAATAACTACTATCATTATTGAACACATTATGTTTTAGAGCCTGAGACAAGTGATTTGCACATATTATCTCAGATAATACTCATCAAGATCTTTACCTATGAGGATGCATGACTTGGCTAAGGTCACCCAACTAGAAGATGTTAGAGCCAAATTTAAACTTCGGAATTCCTGATTGTAAACACTGTGCTAAACCCAGACTATACGAAATCCAGGTTGTGTTCCTTTGTCTGAAATCTGTGTCAACCAATGTGTCATCATGTTTCTACCTTTTTTGTCTTCCAGGACACCCATAAACTTGTTGGTGAACTAGTCTTATTCACATGTAGAAAAGGACTCTCAGTAGTGGCCATTATCAAAAGCAATGGGAAACTCACATGGAATGAGGACTTTCATGAAAGAGTCAATATGTTCAGCATCTTTTTTCAGCAATTTCATTTGATCTCTATCAAAATCTTGGTTGGTGCTATTGTATTAAATAACTTGTCCAAGGTCTTACAGCTGGTAGATGCCAGAGCATGAATAACTGGGACTTATAGGAGAGTTTGTCTTTGATCCCAATCACCAATGGATAGTGCACCTATTGTTAAAGGTGACATGAGTCATTTTTAAAATTATTTACCAGTGTCCCAAACTCTCCAAAGATGCTCTTTACAGCCATTAAGTTTTTCTCCTCTTCACTCCTGTGGCTACATGTCCGCTTTTTTAACAGCTCACTTCTTTATAGTGGCAAATCAGATGATGCACTATAAAATATCACAAAGGTTAAAAGCTTTTGTGTCTCTGCATTGCCTTTTGTAACAGTGTCCGAGGGTGATGTATGTTTAAGGAAACAAGGTTCTTGGTAAGTAATTGGGGTTTCTTTTTGCCTGCAAGTAGACATTGTTTTATGGTTTTGTTGCGCTTTGGTGTACATTTTTTTGGTAGAGATTCATTATCTCACTAAAATTCAAGGTGCTTGTAAAAACATGATATAACTCATCTGTATTGACCCTTTAATTTTTTGAACCTCCTAGCCTGTAAAATTGGTCATTACTTTTTCACACTTATTTACTTCATACCTACCAGGTCCTGTTACAGAAGTGAAAACTGACATATATGTCACCAGCTTTGGACCTGTTTCTGATGTTGAAATGGTAAGTATTTGGGAAATTTAATGTACCTTTTGAGATTTGAAGGACATGAATGTTTAATATTAGCATGCGTTAATATTTATTTTGTTGTTAATCACACTAAGCTAGAGAGGCAAAGAATTGCCTAATAAAACTTATAAGTATAGAAGGACTAAGACATTGAATTTGATTTTCTGCTCTAACATTTGAGTATTTGCTGATTTGGTGTCATCCTCAATGAAGGGAAGACCGTTTTTCTTACTAGTCCCTATATAACAACCTTGTATGTAGTTTTTGATTTTTGTTTTTTCTTTAAGATACTATTGAGGAGGAGAAAATTAGAGATTACAGTTAGTTTGGGTGTGAACTGTGAACACTGTTTTGTAGTTGTCCTTACTTTGAGTATTTCATGTTGGCCCAATTGCTTGCTGCCCACCGAGCCCCTTGACTTCCCTCTCACACATGCTTCCAGAACTTAGAATATCAAGCACAAACCAGGAAGAGTTCATCCATTCTTAATATAAGATAGTTATGGTAGCTTATATTAAATATATTTAATTCACATGACAAAAAACCCTACTTTACTTTTTTCCTTGGCTCAAAGCTCCTGGTGATTTGAAATCCTTGAGTTATTTCGCAAATTTTAAGAAAACTTTGTGAAAATAAAATGTATCACTTACAAATTTTCTTTGTCTTAAAGCAGTGTCTATAGTTGTATGGTTAATTATGCAGTGATATTTGTAACACATTAACTGATTTTTACTATCTGGCCTAAAGTAAAACATACTGTAATTGCCTGGTGCTGGTAGTTTTGTTAAATTATAGTAATGCATTCTTAAATAATTAACACATGTGGTAATTTATTTATTTTACGAATATATCAAGGTATCAAGATGGAGATAAAACACTCTTATTGCTAACAATCTTTTTGCTCCATTAATTTAAAATCATTTCTGCTCTTGTCAATTTTATTTGGGGTAGCCTTTTTATGAGTGAGAAGGTAGTTAGAATTTAGTGCATTATTTCTGCATACTTATGTGTGGTCATTTGTGACTTAAATATGTCCCAAACTAATTTCTCTAGGAATACACAATGGATGTGTTCTTCAGACAGACATGGATCGACAAAAGACTAAAATATGATGGCCCCATTGAAATTTTAAGATTGAACAATATGATGGTAACAAAAGTATGGACCCCTGATACTTTCTTCAGGAATGGAAAGAAATCTGTCTCACATAATATGACAGCTCCAAATAAGCTTTTTAGAATTATGAGAAATGGTACTATTTTATACACCATGAGGTAATAATTTATTTTCTTTTCCCTTCTTGCTTTTTTGTCCTTTTTTCTCTCTTCCTTCCCTCTCTTCTTCCCTCCCTCCTTTTCTTCTCATTTTAGGATCTATAAAATTATTTTTAAGAAAGAGCTGATTATTTAATTGCACTTTTTCATCATAGACTCACCATCAGTGCGGAGTGTCCTATGAGATTGGTGGATTTTCCCATGGATGGTCATGCATGTCCTTTGAAATTTGGGAGTTGTAAGTTATAATCAAAATGTTTTTAGAATTTATAATAACCTCATGCAAGCTGATATTTATATGTGTATTTGATTTTTCATAATCCAATGTTTAAATCATTGTCCATGACAAGTAAAAAAGCTGTCCAAGATTTGATTTTTTAAGGATACTTTATTAACTAATATTTTAAAATAAAGAAACAAAAGCAATCCCCTTTCTTTATGGAAAACAAAAAGCTATTTAGACAGATAACCTGGATAATCTGAATTATAATTAATTGGTGGTCACTGATGAAGTTTAGGGATATCTGGTAGTATGACATAGGAAGTACAAATATTTTGTGTGTGTGTGTGTGTGTGTGTGTGTGTGTGTGTGTGTGTGTGTAAGAGAAAGAGAAATTTGGTAATTTAAAAGTTTCTATTCCAAAGAAGGCTCGAGGCTTCCTGATTAAAAGCAGCACCTTTAGTATAAAAGTGGCTGAAGCATGACAAAGCAATAATAGGAAGTGTGGTCTGAGATAATGCGGGGCCTTGTAGACCACTTAGGAGTTTGGATTCTGTCTAAAGGCCAAGGGAAGGCTTTAGAAGGCTGTACAAAAGGGTATGCCTTTCTTTGATTGATTGATGTTTCACAATTTCACATTAGCTTTTCTATGTGGAAAGGATCCTGGAGAGGCTGGAATGGAAGCAGGGGAGAGATGGAGGCTGTTGTTGTTTTTTAGACTGCAGTGACTTGGACCAGGGCGGTACTAGAGGAGAGAGTGTGAAATTAGATGCGTTGTGTTTGGGAAATTTCATAGAGATCAAGGCAAGAGGATGAGATGAATGGATAGGGAAGGATATGAGATTCCTTTTCTCAAGTTCCCTTCTCCGAGATGGTAGCAAAATGTGATTGCCTTTTCTAAGGTCTGCCTCAAATTTTCAATTCAATCAGAATCTACCAAAAATAGACGCTGGCTTTTACTATTGCTTCAGATTCTTAGTCGCACTGATTGTGAAACTGTTGCCTGCTGTTCTCCTCCCTCATTGCTGAACTTAATGAGAATCGGCAGTCACCATTCTTTTTATAACCCTTAGTAATCACAATATTCAGTGGGCTAACTTGAAGCCAGAGAAAGTCATTTGTTCTCTGACCAGTAATTTAATGAGACAAGATAAAGACAGAAAAATACATGGACAGAAAGGGTGATCTCACTGGAACCCGAATTAAAATCCATTTGGGCTATAATCATTTAAATTTCACCAGATAGTTCTTATCTACAGGAAGTCCTCCCCCCCTCCCCCTAGTTCACATAGGAAGCCCTCTTCAGAGTGACTTGAACATAGCTGGTGCTCAATCAGGGTTTCTATAATTAATATAGATCTTCCAGTGAAGACCTTGGAAGCTGATATTTTTGGATTGGACATTAAAAAGAGAAGCACATCATGCCCAGCAAGTAAGATCCTTAATTATTCTGGAAAGGGGGGGGGGCACTATTTAACTATTTTTATAATTCAGAGGAATGAGAACAACAAGAAAAGGAAAAGATTATTCTAGCAAGGTATGGCAGCCTAGAGAAGGATATCTGGTTTAAACCATCATAGACAAGAACATAATATTACAGAGACTTTGAAAGTGTGAGCTGGACATGGTGGCTTATGCTTATAATCCCAACACATTGGGAGGCCAGAGTGGGAGGATTGCTTGAGTCCAGGAATTGGAGACCAGCATGGGCAATATAGTGAGTACTTATCATGACAGAAAATCAAAAATAAAATTAGCTGGGTATGGTGGTGCATTCATTAGACCGAAGCAGAAGGATTTCTTAGCCCAGCAGGTTGAGGCTGTGGTGAGCCTTGATTGTGGCACTGCATACCAGCCTGGACAACAGAGTGACACCTTGACTCAAAAAAACAAAAACAAAAAACAAAAAAAAGACCAAAAAAATTGAGGAAGTGTGAATATGCTTCTGGAGATGAATGCTGACACATAACTATAAGATCTACCAAAAAATGTTTTGCAAGGTCATTTGTAAAGATAGTCTTCTTACATATTAACTTCTTTTGTAGAATTAAACAATTCCATCGAGGACCTATTCTGCAGTAGCCATTTCAGAAGTTTCATTGGGGGTAGTAGCACATGGTTCATTTTGGCTCTTTCAAGCTTTCTTGTGTGTGAGTCAAACTGTCTGTCCTGGGTAGTCTTGTGGACAAGCAGTTGGTCTCCATTTGCACTGAAAGCCGAATGATAGAAAGTGGACTTCAACCACCAGGAGGGATTTGTTGAAGAAGGAAGGGAACATGTTCCAAATGTAAGAGTTTAAAGGTAGCGGAACTGGTTGTGTGATTATATTCCCTGAAGAGCTTTATGAGTAGCACAAGCCAGTCTTCACTGTAGAATGGTTCTCAAACAGAGTGAATGTTGCCCACAGGCAGCGTCTGGGATAGGTGAGCCCTGGAGCGCTCCCAGTGGTATGATTTGTTTGTTTTGTTGTGGCAGCATCTGGTACATTTCTAAACTGCAGAACTGCATTAGGATGGAAGGAGTTGGTGTTGGTAAAGTCTAGAAATGAGCTAGAGGAGAAAGAATTGGGAGTTGGACAGTACAGTTTTGGAAGTTTAAGGTGTCTTCCTTTCACCTGCTTATCCTATCAGCACGGACACCATATGCAAATACAGTGATTACTTGTAGCATCTTAGATGCCTCAGGTTTAGTCTCTTCTTCAATTCTTTGATATAAAAATAATAAATCCTGCTGAGTTTCAAGGCTATGTGTTTAGTCTCTTCAGTTGTCTGAGCAAGTCTTCATGATCATTGTTTTCATTTATTCCATCTTTCTTGACATGTAATGTTCATAAGTGTTGGCAACCAATGGAGGCCCAAAGAGAGCACTAGCTCTAACCATGTTCTGTGCTGTCATTCAGATGCCTATCCAAAGAGCGAGATGATCTACACTTGGACAAAAGGCCCCGAGAAGTCAGTTGAAGTGCCAAAGGAATCTTCCAGCTTAGTGCAGTATGACTTGATTGGGCAAACTGTATCCAGTGAAACTATCAAATCAATTACGGGTGAGATATTTAATGGTTAAAGCCAGTGTGCTACTTGGTAATAGCCATAGAGTTTTTTTCTGGCTTTTTTTAAACATTGAAATAGCTAGTGTTTCAGGGAAAAAACGAAAATTCTCCAGAAATAGAGTTGATGCATAAGTCACAGCTCAGCATTTTTAAATTTATATTTATAGTCTTTTTTGTTTAAAATAAATTTGGAGTTGGAAAGATGTGAAAAGTGAGTTGGTTTTCTTATTCAAAATGAAAGTCAGTAATCAAATATGTTAAAACTATTTTCAAGAAAATGATGTGGTAGGAAATCTGACCTTGTTTTTTTTTGTTTGTTTCGTTTAGTGCTTTCCCAAAATTTTCTTTGTCTTGCCCAATTTATGGTGCCACCTTCCCCTTTAAAAAAAAGTATATCAAGATCCAAAGCATAATTACAAAGTGCATTAAGAATATACATTAAAGTTGTCACACAAGTAAGTGGGTAGTTATTACTGATGATTCTTGGTGTGTATTTTCTTCTGGAATATGCATGGGAGGAATAACAGGATTTAGCTTTTATCATATTTAGACAAAAAACTCAGCTGATTATAACTTGTTTTAAGACCATTCCTTATATACATATAACACTATAGAAATAAATTTGTTGATAGTTATCTTAGGCCATTTGGGTTCTATAACAAAACACCATCAACTAGGTGGTTTATAAGCAACAAAAATGTGCTTCTCACAGTTCTGGAGACTGGGAAGTCCAAGATAAGTTGTCATCAGATTCAGTGTCAGATGAGGACCTAATTCTGGGCTTATAGATTAGCACCTTCACACTGTGTCCTCACATGGGGTTCCTCAAGGTGTGGGGGGTGCATGCTCACACTGGAACCTCTTTCTTAAGGGTACCTCATTCATGAAGTTTCTACCCTGTGATCCCATCACCCCCAAAGCCAACTTCTTAATATCATTTACACTGTTTCAACATAAGGATTTGCATTTGAGGAATGCAAACATTTAGACTATAGCAATAGTTAAAAGGTGTTCATCAATTACTGTCTGACAGGTACCATTCTAGATTATTTCCATGTATTAATTCAACTTTTTATAATCTCTCCATGAAGTGGAGATTAGTACCATATTCATTTTACACATGAAAAAAATTTAAACACTATATGAATGCCTGAGTCATACAGCTAATAAATGGCAAAACCAAAGTTCAAATGTAAGCACTCTGACTTTGGGGTCCATGCTCTTAAAAGGTCCTGATTGTCAGATCAAAATGTTAGGATTGCATTAGTAAAAATGAAGTTGTAAGATCTGGAACAAAGATATGAAGGTGTAAGATGATGAATTTTGCTTTGTTTGTTTTTGTTTTAAGAAAAAATTGAGGCCAGGCCTGGTGGCTCACACCTGTCATCCCAGTACTTTGGGAGACCAAGGTGAGAGGATCGCCCGAGCCCAGGTGTTCAAGACCAGCCTGGGCAACATGGCAACACCTTGTCTTCACAATAAATTAAAAAATTAAGCCAGGCTCGGTGGCTCAGCCTGTAATCCCGCGCCTTTGGGAGGCTGAGGTGAGTGGATTGCCTGAGCCCGCGGGTTCGAGACCCGCCTGGGCAGCGAGACCTCATCTCTACAATAAATAAAAAAATCAGCCGGGCGTGGTAGTGCATGCCTGTAATTCCAGCTACTTGGAAGGCTGAGGCGGAAGGATCGCTGGAGCCCAGCAGGTCGAGGTTGCGGTGGCCGGGAACGGCCACTGCACTCTAGTCTGGGTGACAGAGTGAGACTCCAACTCAAAAAAATTAGCCCAGTCCAGGTGCTTTGCCTCATGCCTATAATCCCAGCACTTTGGGAGGCCGAGGTGAGAGGATTGTGTGAGCCCACAGGTTCAAGACCAGCCTAGGCAACTTGGTAAGACCTCATCTCTACAATAAATCAAAAAATTAACTGGGCATGGTGGTGTGTGCCTATATTTCCAGCTACTTGGAAGGCTGAGGCAGAAGGATCACCTGAGCCCAGCAGGTCAAGGCTGTGGTGGCCAGGAGCATGGCATTGTACTCTAGCCTGGGCAACAGTGAGACTCTGACTCAAAAAAAAAAGAAAAATATAAAGCAGTGATATGATGGGATGGTGAATCTTAAATAGTCAAACTCTGAAGCAGAGAGTGGAATGGTTGTGGTGAGGGGCTGAGGGAGGGGGAAAACAAGAAGGTCTTAGTCAAAAGGCACAGAATTTCAGTTATACAGGATGAATACATCCTAGACAGCTACTGTACAGCATAGTACCCATAGTGAATGAGTTTATGTCATAGATTGTGGTGACGGTTTCATGGGTATATACTTGTCCCCAAACTCATCAAATATACCCATGAAATATCTCAATAAAGTGGTTAAAAATAAGCATCCATAATATAAAACAAGGGGAATTTATTATGGAGAACCACAATTCATATATAAGTTTTTTTTTTAAAGAGGAATTTAGCTTACTGTCTCTTGTATTAAAACTGCTTTGTATAAATTCACACAGTCTATCTTTGTCATGAAGTCAATGGTACTTCTCCTCTCTTCCAAATTCCCATGACTTTTATCTTTACAACACCTGTCATAGCTGTTGTCATTTTGAGGGACCCTCTTCACATCAATTATGAAACTATGCAGTAGCTTTCTCACAGAGCACTTTGCCTCTCCTCTGTCGAGGAAAAAAATATTTTTGAAATGACATTTATTATTTTCCAGTCTGCCACTGGGATTCAGAACATGCCAGGGAGGACGTGAGGTTTCTGAGCATTGAGCTTCACAGTTTGTGAATAAGTCCACTGCTTCCTAAATAGCTTTTTAAACCTACCCTTTTCAGAAGTAGCAGTAAAAATATTTATCATATTTATCAAGAGCTACAAGAAATTGTGTGTTTTGTTACACTTATTAGCTTTTTAGTTTTTTGTCTAAGTGCCCATGGAACATGTTTGAAATCAGGGATGTTATATGTGCCTTTCTGTTAGATATATGTGTTTGTATTTTTCTTCATATCTGGAACTTTTAGAAAAATACAGCTCTTTCCTAAAACTAAGACAGCCTATCTAAGCTCATATGTGTGTGTATGAAATATACATATGAGTGAAATACATATATATTTGTATCTAATAGTATACTTATTCCTTTCCGAAATTAAACTTTCTCTTTTTGTCTGTATGTGTGTATGTATATGTATTTTGTTTTTCCTGGTAGTGTTTCATAAATGTTAGGTTCAAATTCATTTTTAAAAAAAATGCTGAAAATGAAAGCTAATTCCTTTAGCAATGTTAGACTATCTAAATAGAAAGCACTGCCACTACTTCTAAAAAGTTAAAGCCCAATTTATTAAATTGCTTAATCACTACACGGACTTTTCAAAAGTGTTTTTCTGTGTAATAATGTTCAATGTCATTTTCTTCCTAGTTAGGAAACTGCATACATCCTGATGTTTGTTTTGCTATGCACAGAAGATAATTTCTTTGCTTAAAACAGTGTTTATTAGTCTGAAACATGATTATAAAGCTATTGACTAATTGTCTGCAGAATCAATAACGCATTTTCCTCCTGTTTTCTTGGCAGGTGAATATGTTGTTATGACGGTTTACTTCCACCTCAGACGGAAGATGGGTTATTTTATGATTCAGACCTATATTCCATGCATTATGACAGTTATTCTTTCTCAAGTTTCATTCTGGATAAATAAAGAATCAGTTCCAGCTAGGACTGTATTTGGTAATTGCTATTCATTTCTTGAGTGTTTTTGTTCACATTACATTTTGATCATGATTCATGGGAATAGCCCTTGGATATTTCTAAGAAAATATTAAACAGGAATGTGTCAGGCTGGACTGTATAAAGAATCACACAGGCTTTCATGTTTATCTAGCCAATACAAAGTAACAAGGCTTAACAAGATATGGGCAGTACATCCCTTCCTCTGGGATCATGCATCCGATTTCCCTTGTGGAACCAGGCAGGCAAAAACCAAGTACAAATCTGGATACAATTTTAATTTTGGTGATATTCTTGGGCTCCTCGTATAATGCTGTGTAATTGAATTAAAATTATATCTAGGTGTTAAAATGAAATGC
Organism: Carlito syrichta; assembly: GCF_000164805.1. Lineage (NCBI taxonomy): Eukaryota > Metazoa > Chordata > Mammalia > Primates > Tarsiidae > Carlito > Carlito syrichta. The sequence continues at coordinate 241,236 of NW_007252229.1, read as the reverse complement.
ACTGGCAGCTTAAAATAAAACAAATAAAAGTCATGGCTGAATGAATATGAAAGCCTTAGAATAATTTAGCTTTTAATGAAGAGGAACAAAATGCAAATGGTTTAAATGCATTGAATTGGAAGGTATTATGTGCTTAGTTTATAAGCTCATCTATTTACGTCCTTCTTTTCTCTTGAACCAACGTCATTTTTTCTTTTTGTTTTTATAGTGGCTTCAAATATGCAGTGTAGTGGTCTGAACTACATAAAGTCCAGAACATATGAACAGAACATTTTTTATAATTGTCAATGTCTTTTACATGTCAGTCCTCCTTTTAAATAGTAAAATAGTAAGTCCAGAACACGAGTTTAAAATTTTTATAACTGTCAATGTCTCTTACATGTCAGTCATGCTTTTAAATAATTACATTTATTTTAGTTAATCTCTTTCTCTGTTTCTTGTAAGTAACAAAGGCATTAGTGGTGAGATAAGACAGAAAATGATCAGAAGTTTTCTGGAATGTTGGCATAGTCCTCACAAGAGGTGCCAATTTCCATTTTCTATCTGGTGGGATCACAGCCATAGTATAATAGCCTTATCACACAATAGTTAAAGAGATGCTGGTGAGAAGGAACTCGAGAGAGTAGGAATTTTTATTGCTGCCTCCCAAATCCTTTTTGAGAACTGCTATTGAGGGTACTGCAGTATCCTCAATGGACCTGAATACCCCAGTAGGGGTATTTACTCCATAGACAACCACCCTTCTTTTAATCTTAGGTTTATCAAAGAAGGTATTGGAGGAGAAGGAGGAGGAATTAAAAAAAAAAAAAAAGAAGAAGAAGAAGAAGGAAAAAAAATGGTATTGAAATCATACTGGAGAAATTCATGCAGAGGGTCAATGTTGGAGGCAGGGTGGATCTCAGGAAGGCAGTGAGCAGGCATAATGGCATTACTTGATAGAATTATGAGGATTCAGTTAAAGACTAACTGCACATTGAAAGTGTTAATAAATCTTAGCTCTTACATATAGGTGTGAAAATGAAGGAGAGAAAATGACAGATATAAGCTTTGGGTGTCAACAAGTCTAGGTTTAAACCCCAATCTGCTACTTGTTTTCTCCATCCATAAAATTGTGAAATTACATCTCTCTTTTGAAGACTATTGAGAATTTATAGAGTCATGTACAGTACTCAGTACAGGGTACCTAAACCACTAGTAATAATTCATATTAGCTACTTTTACTTTCTACCATACTTCTCTTATGTAGAGAAGATTTATTTTGTTTTGACTTGGATTCCTTGATTTTTGTAAGTTTTTTTTTTTTCCCTAACTTATCTTTCTAGTGTGGACTACCAGGCACTCTGCTAACTTCTTGACATTCATTAGCTCATGTAATTCACACTAATCTTGAGTCTTTACACAGCATGTGTTGCAGCAGCCTGACTGGAAAGGAAGCATCTCCTGTGGCTGAGCACCCCATCAAAGTTTCTTAACTTTTCCTCACTTAAAATATATTACTATTTCAGCATCATCATTAAAATTTTAAAATCCATAAGTTCCTATTAGAATTTACAAATAAAAATCATTTTCGTACATATCATTATATATTTTTTTTCTAAATAGGCTCTTACAAGGTTTCTGGAACAGAAAAGTCTAACCTCTTATAGGTAACTCTGCTAAGTGCAGACTCTAAAGACAGAAAGCATAGGTTCTAACCCCAGGGTCCACCACTTATTAGCTATGAACCTTCAGCAAGTTACTTCTGTGTGTGTCCTCCTGTGTTAAAACAGGGTGAATAGATTTACCTGCCCCACAGGATTGCTGTGAAGATTCTATGAGTTAATTCGGATAAAGCATTTGAGAGAATACCTAGCACATAGTAAATACTATTTAAGTGTTATTCATTAGTATGGTGTTCCATGCTGCCATCTACCTTATTTGAGAGTCACTGCTTTGTACTTTAATGTGAATGTCCTCTGTTGGTTATATTGCTGTGATGGCTTGATGAGCTTTGAATATTTTCTTGATTGCTTACAAACTGGCGGCTCTCATTTTATCTCACTTATTTCCAAATAATAGATATCTCCAGTGGTGTGCGGAGAGTTAGCATTGATCACAGCTGTACTTACCCAACATTTCCTATCCAAATAAGATTTTCTAAGGAAATCAAGTAGTATGTAGTGAGGATACTAGTACTGGTAGTACTGATGATAGACAGATTTGCCATATCCTTATGAGGTCATAACTCAACAAGACAGGCATTGTTGACTTTTTTATATATAAGGAAAATAGCTCAAAATATTAAGAAATTTGTATAAAGGCACATAATTATAAGTGGTGCACCCAAGATATTTTCTGCCAACTTTGAGAAGTCAGCCATTCTGTTTTCACAGGGGAGGGGGGATGTAGCAAATTCCAGAGCTGCTGGGTGAAATTGCATGGATGTGTATTTAAGATACTTTGTGGGTATATTTTTTCATTTGAAATTTGAAATTTGCCCATGTTTTGTGCCCACATGCTAGGATGTTGGTTTCAGTTGATCAGGGAAATATGCCCCCGTGCCAAGATGTTGGTTTCAGTTGATCAGGGAAAATATGGCCACTTGCCAAGATGTTGGTTTCAGTCTTCAAGGATCAAAAATATATCAGAATGATAGACAGTCATTGAGGGTCTTGAATGCTACTTTCTTAGGGAAGTTACGTTTTACATACTTGGGGGGAATTGACAATCTATTTTATATAAGATTTAGGTGAAAATTAACTGTAGGCTAGTTTTTTTTTTCTTGCCTAACTCTTATTTCCCCCTTTACTCATAAGGAGATCATTTGCTGGGTGAGAGATGTCACCAGAGACCAAGCAAAAAGGAAACAAAACAAATCAGTGTAAATATGAAGAGCAGAGTATACTAAAAAATCTCTCCAAAGACCTTCCATCTCCAAAGCTGTGTGCCTCTACGTTTTCTAATTATTCCAGTATAGTAAAACATTAAACACAAGTAAATGCCAGCTGGCACATCTAAATCATTGCCATTTCATTTTCTAGGACTGGCCAGCCAAAAATTCACTCTTGTGTACAGTCTTAGCCTACTCTTACACATCCTCTCCCAGCGTCTGGGCCAGCCAATATGGTGCACATTCAACATGCTAAATGCAGGGACTGGCATCAATACTTGGATATATTAAACAGAAATTATGACTTTGAAATGTTTTCAGGGTAGATGCCGGCTAAGTCATATACCACAGATGCACTGTCTTCCTGGAAGCAGAGGAGGCATGGATCTTATTCTGAAGGATTGATTTCTGATTGCTATTCTATGGGTCTTAATTCAGCCAAATGCTCCACCTAAAACCAGATGTAATAAGTACACCCATGTCGTGGTAGTGCTTTCTTCAAATTTACACACCAAGAGAAAAACCTTTCTCATGCCTAAAGAGAGGGCAGATTTGAAATACTTACCCAATTGTTTATGTGGGCTGCTTTGCTACTTTCGCCAATAGTCATAGAGTGGGGACCATAATATCTAGATAGCTATTCTACACACTTTAAAATAAAGCTGATTTGAAACAGTGAAAGAGAAATGGAAGGTAGCCACGTATCCAGTATTTCTTTGTGTTGATGTCTGCAGCATTTAAGCCACATACCTGGTGATCTATCTTCCGTAACAATCAGAAAGTTAATTTTTGGTTTAATGACTCAGTAATTGTGTTAGTATTCTGCTTACTTGACATTTCATTAATAAGGGAATTTTTTCATATGACAGTGAGAGAAGGTGAAGACTACTACTTTGATCCTCAGGAAAAAAACAATGTTCTATTACAAAAAAAAAAGTTCAAAGTAACAAAGGGAATCCTATGATACTTACATTTAAGTGTCAGTATCCTTTTTGGTTATTGCATTATGATTTCTGTAGAATTTCACGAGTACTGAGTAGTAGTCATATTTATAGTGCACTGTTCACATTTTATTTCCAGGTGCTTTCAGCATAATTTCTTAGAGGAAAAAATACTACTTACATGTTTAAGAAAGTTAGAGAACATTTTTGAATTCTTAATAACCCATTAAACTTAAATTGTTATGAACAAGAAGAAGAATTTTGATTATTTTCAAACTTTGTAGCTAAAATTTTTCAAAGTTATTTTATTATTTGTTCACGTATCTCACAGCCAGCAAGGGAATGGTGTCATTCATCTGAGATTCAAAAGGAAGGCTTAAATGTTCCAAGATCTCTGTTTGAAATGAAGTCCAATAAGTTCACAAAATTGTATTTTCATAGCTGTGTAGATATTTGTATATTTGACTGAATAAACTCATTTTATAATCTATTTTAGATGAATAAAAATGCTAACACTATATGGACATTTTTTAAAAGGGAATATCCACCAAATTCTCAAATGTCTTTCTTTGTATAGTTTATGGAATGTTTTTGAATGGTCTATGGCTCCTATGCAGCATCATCGCTCCAATTTTTTATTTTATTTTTTGATTTGGAGTCTCACTCTGTCACCCAGACTAGAGTGCAGTGAAACGCTCATGGCCACCCCAGCGTTGACCTGCTGGGCTCCGGCGATACTTCTGCGGCAACCTTCCAAGTAACCGGAACTACAAGCATGCACTACCACGCCTGACTAATTTTTTATTCATTGTAGAGACGGGGTCTCGCCTCGACCTCCCAAAGTACTGGGATTATAGGCTAAGCCACCAAACCTGGCCAGTTGCTCCAATTTTTCATGTTCTAAGCACTGAAGATTTAGAAGGAGAGTGGATTTCAGAGAAAACAAGTTGGTGGGGAACTGGAAAAATGAGTTTTTATTTTCTGTGCATTTATATTCTGTGTATTATTATTGCACCTGGCAGTATGTGAAATATTATAGTAAATCTGAAGTGGTATTAGACTTGTCTGTTTTCAAGGAGGCCATGTTCAGTCGAGTTGTGGAAACAAGATGGATACACGTGGGACAGTCAGGGAACACTAGCTGGCAGGATGCAACTAAACATTGAATTTAGGAACCAATATTGTTTTCTTTAAATCAAGTTTTATGATTGTTGCTTTATTGTTGCATGGGGCTCACAATCTCTTTGGTTGAACATATACTATTTGCCTTTCTCCTGGGTTTTGGCATGGACCAGAATATACAGTTTAGATGCCTTCATTATCATTGTAGTCATCATCGTCGTCATCGTCGTCGTCATCATCATCATCATCACCATCATCATCACCATCACCATCATCACCATCATCACCATCATCCCCAGACATGAGGTGTGTTGACTTTAGAAACTTCCTAGGCATTCTATAGAATCAGTTTAAATGGATGTAATAAATCCCCGTAGCGGTTTCCAGTCTTAACCAGATAACAGGGATTAGACAGATTTACATAGATGCAGAAAGGTACACAAGTCCAAATTTCTTCAAATTTGGACATTAACATCCTTATATAGTGTATTGCTCTGTGGTTCCAGTAGCAAGGGGAGTTTTTCTACTGAGAGTGAAAATACCCCTCTGTTCCTGGCTAAAAAGAAATCTTTCCTGGAAGTGATGCTTCAGAAGCTTATTGATAGAAGAGAAGTGTCTTTTTTTTCCCCCACCAAATACTGTCTGGCCGACTGTAAACTGATGGGTGGTTGATGTTCAAATTACTCTGGAAATCTATCTGTCCAGGAATATACTTTTGTTGTTTTGCATAAATTAGGCTTCTACAAAACTAGTATATCTATGATTTTAATTCAACAAATAATATTTAGTTAAAGATAAGAAAGACCTATATATAATTCACACTTTTTCTGGTAGTGATTCTCAATAGCAGTGGGCTGTGCATGTTTTGCATAGAAATAATAGTAAGGTTATTTGTCTCTTTGCTCTTTTTCCCTGAAGGAATAACCACAGTTCTCACCATGACCACGCTGAGCATCAGTGCACGGCACTCTTTGCCCAAAGTGTCCTATGCTACTGCCATGGATTGGTTCATAGCTGTCTGCTTTGCTTTTGTATTTTCGGCCCTTATCGAGTTCGCTGCTGTCAACTATTTCACCAATGTCAAAGTGGAAAAAGCCAAAAAGAAGAAGTCAAAACTCCCTCAGGAAGCTCTGGCTGCTCCTGTGCCAAGAGAGAAGCATCCTGAAGCCCCTCTGCAGGTATTTGACTTAATCTCCTTTCATTTAAGACTTCAGCTTCTTGGTCAGATTTATGCTGTCATAGGAAATACTGAGATCCTGAAAACCCCTATGACAATTTGTAAGTCATTTGAAAATCCAGGAATGTATAAAAGAATCTTTATGAACTTCAAAAACAGTGATTAATTGCTTAAGAATTCGCCAGGCACAGTGTCTCAAGCCTGTAATCCCAGCACTTTGGGAGACTGAGACAGGAGGATCTCTTGAGCCCAGGAGTTCAAGACCAGCCTTGGACAATATAGTGAGAACTTTTTTCCACAAAAATAAAAATAAATTAGCAGTACATGGTGGCAAGTCCCAGGTACTCAGGAGGCTGAGGCAGAAGGATCACTTGAGCCCAGGAAGTTGAGGCTGTAGTTAGCTGTGATTGTACCATTGTACTCCAACCTGGGTGACAAGGTGAGGCCCCAACTCAAAAAAATATACAGCTTAAGAAGTAAGCAACTCTGAATGAGCTAGGTGGATGTGAAACTGGTTGTGTGAAAGTGTCTTTCAGAATTGGAAGTTTTTACAGAAAGGGGCAACATTTCATGGATACTATTAGGAGAAACCTGTGCACATCTTTGAATGGGTTAGAAAGTAGTAGAGTTCATTAGCAAAGCAGCAGTTCTTAGAGCAGCACATTAGCTACCCCAGGGGGCTGGCACCCTTATGTTAAAGAAGAAAATGAAAACGATAAAGAAGAAGACCCATAGTTGTGTTGATGAACATCCAAGACTGGGCATTCTTGACCTAAAAGGATAAATCTAAGAGGATGTGGAAAGCCTAATCAGAGCTAATGTACTTTCCATTTGGCACATCAATGAGACTGTGATTTAAAAAAAATTCAATGTATTGACCAGGTGCTGTGGCTCAAGCCTGTAGTCCCAGCACTCTGGAAGGCCAAGGTGAGGAAATTGCCTGAGCCCACGGGTTTGAGAACAGCCTGGGCAACTAGGGGAGACTTCATTGCTACAACAAATAAAAAAATTAGCTGGATATGGTAGCATGCACCTGTAGTTCCAACTACTTGGAAGGATCGCCTGAGCCTGCTGGGGTGGCCATGAGCATGCCACTGCACTCCAGCCTGAGTGACAGAGTGAGACTCCAACTCAAAAAAGAGAAAAATTCAGTGTATTTTTTCTCATGGAGTCTAATTGTACAAAAATAGCAAGACATTCAAGAAGACAGAAAAGCGAACAGGCGGCCCCCATCTCTCTTTCTTTTTCCTCTTCATCCTCTGTTCCATCTGTCTTTCTCTCTGTACTCAGCTTCTTTCTTGAATCAGCAGACAAATGCCTGTGGTCATTAACACACAGAAAATTGTGTTTGCCACAAATGGTAGCCCCAAACTTCTTTTGTCTGCATGTACCCAAATCAACAGGTATAGAAATCATCAACTTTATTCTCTACAGATGACAGATCAGTCTGTTACTCATTCATTCCTTCAAGAAATATACATTGCTGCCTACTTTTAGGGTCTGGGAATCAATAATGTACCACCCCCCCATTAAATATCCTGCTATATGGAGCTTATACTTATTTGTGTGGGTCAAGGGAGGGGGCAGACGATGATTAAAAACAGGAGTAACAAAACAGGTGATATGTTAGTTGGTGATGGTGCTGTGATTGTGCTGAAGTACTAAAGGGTGCAGGAAGTGATGGAGCAGGGAGAAGAGGATGGGGTTCTGATCTCAGAGAGAAGATGACAGTTGAACAAATCAGGTTAAGTGTCCACCTGGGCAGGGATGAACTGGCCAGGGCCCCCCATGTTGGAAGTCTGCTCCAACAGGACTCTGGGCACTGATCTCTAAGAATGGCATATGAGCAAGTAGGAGCATGAATGTCTTTCCACTAAATAATCTTACATAGTTTATGTTTTTTCCCTACATGAATTCATCTTATCAAGACTTTCAAAATTATCAGAATGCATTTTGCATACTCTTTTCAGTTTAATAAATACTGATTGAGTATTCAGTTTTATTATTTTTTCTATTCCTCTTAGGTAAACATGTACCCTCTTTGCCTATTATTTTAATTTTGCTTTGCTTGTTGTGTTGAGAACTTGTTAGAAGAATTCTATTTATCTTCCAAAGAAATTGAGTCTTGGGCTTATGTATTTATTGGCTTACTTTATTGTTTCTGTGTTCTGATTACTGGTTCATGATTTTATTTTGACTCTACCTTTGTTTAGGTTAACTTTGTTAGTCTTTCTTTAACTTTTTGAGTTTGCTTTTTATACATTTATTCTCATTGATTCTTATTTAATAATAAAGTTTTCTTATTGCAATAAGAATTCTTTTGCAAGCAGCTTTGGCCATAATTTACAACCTTTGATATATATTATCATAATTATCTGCTAAATATTCTGTAATTATGTTGCTGATTTTTTTCTATGAGCTAAGAATTATTTGGAGGTAATATTAAAATTTCCAGGTAGGAGTTTGTTATTTCTTTAACTCCATTGTTAATTTTTTAGTCATATTGCATGTATTCAGAAACATTACCTATACAGACTTAAATCTTACAGATAATTTTATCCTGCCCTTATGCTAAAAGCTTATAAATGTTTGATGGCAATTTGAAAGGAGTTAATTTTTAGTTATTAAGACAATTTTACTTGGAATATTACTTCACTTTTTAAATAAATTTCCTTTTATCTTCTGAATTTTTCAAATATCAAGAAAGATGTAAAAAATTCTTCCACTGATTTTATGAAATTGTGGTAATGTTTTGCATTTAATTTTATACATTTTGATGCTATAGTATTACACACGTAAGGACTCATAACTGATTTGTTTCCATATTAGTATATGCATCTAATCATAAAATAAACTTATGGGTTTCCTCCTATATATCTTTTCCATTGAATTCTATTTAATCTGATTTTAATATGTTTTATCTTATTCTTTCTTAATATTGACTTTCCTATTATATTTTTATTATTAAAGTTTTCCTTATTCTTTATTTGCCCTTGTAATTTGGAAGTTATACGTTATATATTTATATCGCTAGTGGTTAGATTTAAGTATTAAAACAACAAATTTCAACTTGTGATTTTCTAATGATGTTGAAATTATAAAATATATTGACTTTCCCATGAAGCTAGAAACTCCCCCCAATTCCAGGATTGCTCTAGATCCAAAGATTCCTGATTTGCAGACATTCTATCTATCTATCTAAATATACATAGATTTATAAATATAAAGATTTCAGATTTGCAGGCATATTATATATGCATATATGTGTATATATATTCTACTTAGTTTGTGTGGACATATTAATATATAATTTTGTGTATTTATAATGAATTTATGGAGTTTTATATTCAGTTTTTTTGCAAAATTATGAGACTCATTACACTAGTGCTATAGTGGAATTTTATAAATACTTGAAAATACCACTTTATCAAAATAAAAACTATTCTGAGCCAGGCTCAGTGGCTCAGCCCGTAATCCTGCACCTTTGGGAGGCTGAGGTGAGTGAATTGCCTGAGCCCGCGGGTTCGAGACCCGCCTGGCCTGCGAGACCTCATCTCTACA